>NW_001858714.1:0-1008 GCF_000209125.1 Entamoeba dispar SAW760
GGCCTCCGCTGTACCCTGGTTCGTTACCTTCCGCACTAAATCTACCTACGTAAATTAAGTAATGAAGTACGAAGATATGGGATGGGGTAGTCTCAAATGTTCATAATTATGATAGGATCAATTCTATTTTTTTATAATGATTCCAAACAATTTGGTTACAGATGGGCGTTACTCATCCAATCACTAAGTTTTTAATAAGATTAATGATATAAAATATAAATAAGTAAGTAAAGAAAAATTATGGGAGATTATAAACAAGAAAAGATATAAATAGGTAGAGGGTAACTGGTCAAAGAAGTTAACTAAGTATCTAAGTATATATGGAATAGATAAGTTAAAAGGATAGTCACAGTATAGATAGTATAAGTAGTATAGATAAGAACAGAAGTAAGATATAAAATATAAGATATAAGATATAAGATATAAAATATAAAAAGAGAAGTGAATATATATAATATATAATATATAAGTAAATATGAATAATATTTAATATATAATATATAATATAGTAGTAGTTAATAGTATAAATAGGATATATAAGATAATAAGTTTAAAGTAGAAGTGAATATATATATATATATACATAGAAAAGTGGATATATATAATATAAAAAAGTGTAAGGCGACTATGGGGATCGAACCCATGACCTTCTGTTTACAAGACAGATGCTCTACCGCTAAGCTAAACCGCCATCACGAGGTATAAAAAGGGGAATAAAAAATCAAGGAAGAAATACATAAGGATAATACATAAGGATGGGCAAAAGGGATAAAGTCTAAGTCTAAGTCTATAATATAAAAAAGATAGATATAATATAAGTACATATAGTGATATAATAATATAGTCATATAGTCATATAGTCATATAATAATATAATAATATAGAGAATAGAGATAGTCAAGTCATATATAAAATATATAAAGATAACATGTAAGATAGAAGTAAAGAAATAGAAGTAATGTAGAGAAGAATAATATAAGTGAAGGAGGTATGGAGTGTATCTAGTAT
>NW_001858713.1:0-830 GCF_000209125.1 Entamoeba dispar SAW760
GAATAGGTAATAATAATATAAGGCGGCTTAGCTCAGTGGCAGAGCGTCTCTCTCGTAAAGAGAAGGTCATGGGTCCGATCCCCATAGTCGCCTTCTAGGTATTTTTTAAAGGGAATAAACATATATAAAAGGAATAAACATATATAAAAGGAATAAACATATAGACAGAGAGTGATAAAGAAGAATATATAGATAGATAATATATATATAATATATATAAATAATATATAGATACATAATATATATAATATATAGATACATAATATATATATATAATATATAGATAGTGATATATATATATACATACATACATAAGTGGTGATAAAAGTAGAATATAGTAGAATATATAACATAATATAAGATAGAAATATATATAGAAAGAGATAATAGTTAGAATATAAACATAGATAAAGTTCATAAGTTTAATATAATGGTATAAAGGTATAGTTATATACATAAAAAGTGGTCCCACCCAGATTCGAACTGGGGTCCTAAGAACCAAAATCTTATATGCTGCCCCTACACCATGGAACCGTTATGAATAGATGGGTAGGTGTAAGTAGTAAGTAGTAAAAGGATGTAAGAAGTAATAAGTAAGAAGTAATAAGTAAGAAGTAATAAGTAATAAGTAAGAAATGGAAGTAATGTAAGAAGTAATAAGTAAATAGTAATAAGTAGGAAATAGTAATAGTAAGAAGTGTATAGTAGATGTATAATAAAGTAATAAAAAGATATAAAGGTAAAAAGATGATAAATAATAACATAATAAATAGGGAAGATAATAAATATATATAAGCTAAGTGTAAAGATAGAAATAGGTAATAATAATA
>NW_001858712.1:0-982 GCF_000209125.1 Entamoeba dispar SAW760
TCCATTTTTCTATCTATAAGACAGAATCCTAGAATTTCACCTCTTTATTCAATCGGTAGGAGCGACGGGCGGTGTGTACAAAGGGCAGGGACGTATTCATCTCGAGTTAATGACTCGATATTACAAGGAATTCCTCGTTCAAAACAAATAATTCCAATCATTTATCCCTGTCATGTACGTTCTTTTGAGTTTTCCTTAACTATTTCAATCTCGGTACACCACTTACTATCCCTACCTATTAGACATAGCCTAATAAATAAGGTGTAAATGATAAAATGCTCTCTAGTAACTCCATTGTAGCGCGCGTGCGGCCCAAGATGTCTAAGGGCATCACAGACCTGTTATTGCTGAATGCTTCCTTTTTCTTTTTCCCACGTTAAAAGAGTTCTAATCGAAATTAGATAACTAACAATTAAAATAGGACAATTGAAATGTGTCCCTTTAAGAAGTGGTACTTACGCACCTGTTCTTGCGAACATTTCTGTCTTATAGGCAGAAAACTAATTAATAGGTTTCAGTCTCGTTCGTTACCGGAATTAACCTGACAAATCACTCCACCAACTAAGAACGGCCATGCACCACTACCCAATAAATCATGAAAGAACTCTTAATCTGTCATTCCTTCTACTGTTCGGTCTTGGTAAGTTTTCCCGTGTTGAGTCAAATTAAGCCGCAGGCTCCACTCCTGGTGTGCCCTTCCGTCAATTCCTTTAAGTTTCAGCCTTGTGACCATACTCCCCCTGAAGTCCATAAACTCAAGATTTCTCTTTAAGTTCTGAACAAGGTAGTATTGATATACTTGGATTTAGAAACAATGTTTCTTCATCTTTGTACATCTGAATTTCATCCAATCCTTGGTTGACATCGTTTATAGTTAGGACTACGACGGTATCTGATCGTCTTCGATCCCTAACTTTCGTTCTTGATAATGGACCCAGTTGAGTGAAATGCTTTCGCTCTCGTGCATCTTATAGCGATCATG
>NW_001858711.1:0-943 GCF_000209125.1 Entamoeba dispar SAW760
CTTAAGTAAATTTCATTACCATTGACATGTCAGAGCACTGGGGCAGAAATCACATTCTGTAATGAACCTTTTAGATTTATCAGAATGCTATGTTTTTATTAAACAGTCGGATTCCCCTAACCTTTAAAGTTCTGATTCGATTTTAATCCTTTTACAAGGAAATCACCAGAGCTACTCTTTCTTGCTAACTTACAGAGCTATGTTGCCGACTTCCCTTACCTGCGTTATTCTATTTAACTAAAGATTTTGCTTCTTGGAGACCTGTTGCGGTTATTAGTACGAGCAAAAGAATTCTTTAATTAGCTTTATGCTAAGATTCCCTTTAATTTTTATGAAGACTGCAAAAATACCACAATTCAATCATATGTTGAATTTCTTACAAAGCCAATAAATTCCACTTCTCTGATTGATTCATTTCAGTGGAGTTTACTTTTGTTAAGAAGAAAAGAGAACTCTTCCGTAGATTTTCACACTCCATTTTAAAGTTCATGATATGTTACCATTTTATTCGATTTAATCTTATTTCTAAGATTTAATCATTAATTCTCTTGATTAAGAACTATTAATCTTATTCCCTTTCAATCCTTATATTGACTATATGTCACTTATATATTTCTTAAGGATTTCCATCTGTAATTTAGGATCGATTCACCCTAATCCAAGTAATGTTGTTTAGGAACCTTTCTCCTCTTCAGTTCTAAGATGTTTTTTTCCTCTTCTTAGTATTTGCTACTACCACCAAGATCTGCACTAAGGACAGTTTCAATCTAAATTACTTTAAATCTTTACTACTTTTGTTGTCCTTACGCCATTTCGTTTCCTTACTCGTTAAAATGTCTTCATTTTAACGGTCGAGTATCAGTTAAGAAATTATAATGCCATCCATTTTCAGGACTCATTCATTCGATAGGTGAGTTGTTACACATTCCTTAGCGGTTTCCGA
>NW_001858710.1:0-870 GCF_000209125.1 Entamoeba dispar SAW760
ATTTTTTACATTTTTTCATGATTATTTCATCATTGAGCATTACCTTTGAATAACAAAAAAGAATAACAAAAAATGACCTAAAAATAGTGAATAACAAAAAAGAATAACAAAAAAGAATAACAAAAACCCAACATACAAATGTTTTATATAACAACGAAAATTCCTTCTACACGGGGTAAATTTCAACAAAAATTGCAAAAAGACCCCCCCTACTCGAAATACGATTTTTGAAAATGCCCTTTTTGAAAAAACTACCGTTTTTTTGTTGAAATTAGAAGGAATAGAACGAAAAAAATTGATATTCCGTCGAAAAGTGAACCTTTATTACACAAAAGCTAGGAAAAACCATCGGATTAACACTAGACCAAAATTTTAAGATGGTAAAAGCTCGATTTGCCGAAAAGGATGACGTGGTTACCAACAAATATTCGGCATTTTCGGCGACATGTTTGTATGGATAATCTGAATCGTTTTCTATTTTTAGAAATTTTATAAATTATTTGTATGGATAATCTGAATCGTTTTCTATTTTTAGAATAATTCTATATTGTTTGTATGGATAATCTGAGTCGTTATCTAATTTTAGAAAAACTTTGAAGTTATTAATAAATTTATGAAGTAAAACAATAGTTTTTTCTAATAAATAACTAACAAAAGTTGTATAAATGAAAGAAAAATATTGATAGTTAAATGAAACCTGATAAAATACGTATCATTCAAAATACATTGAATGATGGCAGTAAGCCTGTCAGTACAGTTGAACAGTTTTTAAAGAAAATAAAAGAAACATGTTGAATTGTATTGATTAACATAAGGACAACGAAAGATGGAAGGAAAAAGAACAGGGAAAAGAAAACGAAAACAAAACGA
>NW_001858709.1:0-860 GCF_000209125.1 Entamoeba dispar SAW760
TATTAATGTGATTAATACTTAGTACTTTTTATTAAAATTGACGACATTTAACTTCTTTCATTTGGTTTAGATAAAAATAGAATAAATTAATATCTCAAATACATGACGATCACAATTAATAATTTTTATCTTTTTGCAGAGTGCTTTTGAAGATAATTGATATATAGTACTTTATATTAAAATCATAAAAAGTGCACCTTTTTTCAACAAATTTGTTGAATTAATATCTCTGCTACAACCTCACCATTTCTGATAAAACTTTATTTTTTGGAGGATCCACAGAACGATATTGGATACCTAGTACTTTTTATTAAAATCAAAAAAGTGCACCTTTTTTCAACAAATTTGTTGAATTAATATCTCTGCTACAACCTCACCATTTCTGATAAAACTTTATTTTTTGGAGGATCCACAGAACGATATTGGATACCTAGTACTTTTTATTAAAATCAAAAAAGTGCACCTTTTTTCAATAAAATTGTTGAATTAATATCTCTGCTACAACCTCACCATTTCTGATAAAACTTTATTTTTTGGAGGATCCACAGAACGATATTGGATACCTAGTACTTTATATTAAAATCATAAAAAGTGCACCTTTTTTCAATAAAATTGTTGAATTAATATCTCTGCTACAACCTCACCATTTCTGATAAAACTTTATTTTTTGGAGGATCCACAGAACGATATTGGATACCTAGTACTTTTTATTAAAATCAAAAAAGTGCACCTTTTTTCAATAAAATTGTTGAACTTGTATCTCATCTACAACCTCACCATTTCTGATAAAACTTTATTTTTTGGAGGTTCCATATAAAGTTACTAGATACCTAGTACTTTTTATTAAAATCAGACGCATT
>NW_001858708.1:0-802 GCF_000209125.1 Entamoeba dispar SAW760
ATATAGATATACACTATTATTATATGTTTCCACTATTATTATATCTATTTTTGTTTTTATTCTATGTTATTGTTTGAATAGGGAACGTAGCTCAGTTGGTAGAGCGTAAGTCTCATAATCTTAAGGTCGTGAGTTCGATACTCACCGTTCCCACCTTTTTGTACATCTATATGACATCTATTACTATATTTTTACATCTATTAAACTTATATATTCCTTTTATTATACTTTTAGTGTACACTCTATTCTTTTATATTATCTATACTATTTTATACTATTTTATACTATCTTATACTACTTATACTACTTATAGTGTTTTATACTATGTAACTACTACTTCCTTTCCTTATATTCTTACTATCCCTATTAACTTTATTACCTTTATTACCTTTACTACCTTTACTACCTTTTATTATCTTTACTTTTGATATATGTGTTCTAGATATCATCCACCTCTGTACTTATGTACTTATCTGATAATGGGCATATGGCGCAATGGAAACGCATCAGACTTCGGATCTGAGGATTGCAGGTTCGATCCCTGCTATGCTCGTCTTTTTATCTATAACTTATCCTTATATTATATATACACCTTTATCTATACTATTATACTTATCCTATTTATATTATATATACTATACACTATTCTATTTATACACTATACTTTATATACTATTATTATTTTTATTATTTATAGACTATACACTATTCTATTATCTATACTTTATACTTTATACTTTATAGACTATAGACTATAGACTATTATTAAAATTAAACCTTAAATTTTAAAATTTTAAACTTT
>NW_001858707.1:0-754 GCF_000209125.1 Entamoeba dispar SAW760
AAATTAATATCTGAACAACTTTTACCTTATAAATTTTTATACTGCTATGTTTTTATTAAAGAGTCGGATTCCCCTAACCTTTAAAGTTCTGATTCGATTTTAATCCTTTTACAAGGAAATCACCAGAGCTACTCTTTCTTGCTAACTTACAGAGCTATGTTGCCGACTTCCCTTACCTGCGTTATTCTATTTAACTAAAGATTTTGCTTCTTGGAGACCTGTTGCGGTTATTAGTACGAGCAAAAGAATTCTTTAATTAGCTTTATGCTAAGATTCCCTTTAATTTTTATGAAGACTGCAAAAATACCACAATTCAATCATATGTTGAATTTCTTACAAAGCCAATAAATTCCACTTCTCTGATTGATTCATTTCAGTGGAGTTTACTTTTGTTAAGAAGAAAAGAGAACTCTTCCGTAGATTTTCACACTCCATTTTAAAGTTCATGATATGTTACCATTTTATTCGATTTAATCTTATTTCTAAGATTTAATCATTAATTCTCTTGATTAAGAACTATTAATCTTATTCCCTTTCAATCCTTATATTGACTATATGTCACTTATATATTTCTTAAGGATTTCCATCTGTAATTTAGGATCGATTCACCCTAATCCAAGTAATGTTGTTTAGGAACCTTTCTCCTCTTCAGTTCTAAGATGTTTTTTTCCTCTTCTTAGTATTTGCTACTACCACCAAGATCTGCACTAAGGACAGTTTCAATCTAAATTACTTTAAATCTTTACTACTTTTG
>NW_001858706.1:0-981 GCF_000209125.1 Entamoeba dispar SAW760
TGTTTTATATAACAACGAAATTCCTTCTACACGGGGTAAATTTCAACAAAAATTGCAAAAAGACCCCCCCTACTCGAAATACGATTTTTGAAAATGCCCTTTTTGAAAAAACTACCGTTTTTTTGTTGAAATTAGAAGGAATAGAACGAAAAAAATTGATATTCCGTCGAAAAGTGAACCTTTATTACACAAAAGCTAGGAAAAACCATCGGATTAACACTAGACCAAAATTTTAAGATGGTAAAAGCTCGATTTGCCGAAAAGGATGACGTGGTTACCAACAAATATTCGGCATTTTCGGCGACATGTTTGTATGGATAATCTGAATCGTTTTCTATTTTTAGAAATTTTATAAATTATTTGTATGGATAATCTGAATCGTTTTCTATTTTTAGAATAATTCTATATTGTTTGTATGGATAATCTGAGTCGTTATCTAATTTTAGAAAAACTTTGAAGTTATTAATAAATTTATGAAGTAAAACAATAGTTTTTTCTAATAAATAACTAACAAAAGTTGTATAAATGAAAGAAAAATATTGATAGTTAAATGAAACCTGATAAAATACGTATCATTCAAAATACATTGAATGATGGCAGTAAGCCTGTCAGTACAGTTGAACAGTTTTTAAAGAAAATAAAAGAAACATGTTGAATTGTATTGATTAACATAAGGACAACGAAAGATGGAAGGAAAAAGAACAGGGAAAAGAAAAACGAAAACAAAAACGAAAGATGGGAGTTAAAAGAAAAATGAAGGATTTAAAGAAAGAAGAACTTGAGAATGAGGAATCTAAGAATGAGGAAATTGAGAATGAGGAAATGCAAGTGAGATAAAAATAAATTTAGAGATTAAAGTAGATGAAAATGGAAATAAAAATGAAACAAAATGAAATTAAGAAATAAACAAATGATGTTAATAATAAAGAAGTGAATTGATAAAAAGTAAGAGCATTTTACACGATTTCAAAATATTGTGTT
>NW_001858705.1:0-316 GCF_000209125.1 Entamoeba dispar SAW760
TAATATAAAATAATAATTATAATACTGATATATCAAATAAAATAATTGTTTTGTAGATAAAGTATTGAAGGACGTATAGATGAGTAGAGTCAATATTTTTTGTCACTGAGTCAATTTTATCATATCTCTGTAACAAGGTTGTTTTAATGAAAACTTATAAGGTAAAAAATGTTCTTAGGAGGTAATCTGAAGACCTCATTTTTTAACAATTTTTTCATGATTATTTCATCATTTTATTTAACATAATTATGTATGAGAAATGAATTGTTTAGAATTCAATTCTGAACAACTTTTACCTTATAAATTTTTATACTTT
>NW_001858704.1:0-967 GCF_000209125.1 Entamoeba dispar SAW760
TTAATTATCAATAATTAATAAATTATGTTAGAATGAATTGTTAAAAATTATTTTATCTATACTGCGTCAAGAATTAATAATAACTATAACAATTACTAGTACACTAAAAGTTATTTGATATTTATTACTTTTTATAGAAAATGATTTAATTATCAATAATTAATAAATTATGTTAGAATGAATTGTTAAAAATTATTTTATCTATACTGCGTCAAGAATTAATAATAACTATAACAATTACTAGTACACTAAAAGTTATTTGATATTTATTACTTTTTATAGAAAATGATTTAATTATCAATAATTAATAAATTATGTTAGAATGAATTGTTAAAAATTATTTTATCTATACTGCGTCAAGAATTAATAATAACTATAACAATTACTAGTACACTAAAAGTTATTTGATATTTATTACTTTTTATAGAAAATGATTTAATTATCCATTTATTCATTAATCATTAAAATGAATTGTTAAAAATTATTTTATCTATACTGCGTCAAGAATTAATAATAACTATAACAATTACTAGTACACTAAAAGTTATTTGATATTTATTACTTTTTATAGAAAATGATTTAATTATCCATTTATTCATTAATCATTAAAATGAATTGTTAAAAATTATTTTATCTATACTGCGTCAAGAATTAATAATAACTATAACAATTACTAGTACACTAAAAGTTATTTGATATTTATTACTTTTTATAGAAAATGATTTAATTATCAATAATTAATAAATTATGTTAGAATGAATTGTTAAAAATTATTTTATCTATACTGCGTCAAGAATTAATAATAACTATAACAATTACTAGTACACTAAAAGTTATTTGATATTTATTACTTTTTATAGAAAATGATTTAATTATCAATAATTAATAATTATGTTAGAATGAATTGTTAAAATTATTTATCTATACTGCGTCAGATTAATATACTATACATTACTAGTACACTAAA
>NW_001858703.1:0-518 GCF_000209125.1 Entamoeba dispar SAW760
GAGTAAAAATAAAGAATCGAAAAGAATGAAATAAAATAAATGAAAAACAATGAAGAATAAATAAAGATAAAGAAAGTATTTTAATAAACATTCAAGAAATAGAAAGAATAAAAATAAAATGATTTAAATATTAAAAAGAATGATAGAAATAATAATAAATAATAAATAAAGATAATAAATATAAAAGAAGAATAAACAAAATATAATAAATTTGAATAATTTGAATAATAATAATTATAATTTTTGAAAGAAAAAGAAATAAATAATGATTATATGATATAAAGAAAGATATAAAAGATAAGAAATATCATAAAATTGAAAAAAAGAAAGAAATAATAATAAAAATAATAAAAAGTAAATAATAAATAAAAGAATAAAATATAAAGAAAAAGGTAATAAGAACAAGAATAATTTTAAGAAGAAATTATTAGAAATTAAAATAAATAAATAAAATAAAGAAAAGTATGATAGTTATAATAATAATAAAAAATAAGAAGGCCCCGTAGCACAGTTGGTAG
>NW_001858702.1:0-1012 GCF_000209125.1 Entamoeba dispar SAW760
AGATGAGAAAAGAAGAAATAAATCTTCTGTTGAAGAATTTCGAATTAAATAATTCGAAAATTCAAAATAGTTTTGGGTCTCAAAAAACCCACGAGAAACAAAACTATTTTGAGTAGTATTTAATTATGTTAAGCATTCTTAAAATAAATTATAAACATATTTACAGCTTCATTAAATAAAACCATAAACATACATTACCATAAAAGCATTAAGAGAATAAGGATGATTAATAATAATTAATGCTACTATATAATGAGAGGAATAATAAAGAGAGAATATAGCATTTACGTTTGTTTAAATAATAAATTATGAGAGAATAGCACAGTTTGTCAATAAAATAATAAATAAAATAAGTATTCATAATATTTAGGGAGAATAATATAAGAGATAAACAGAATAAGTAATCTCATAGAAGAGATTAATTAAAGAAATAAGAAATGATTATTAAAAGAATTTAATATAATCATAATAGATATATGTTGTTAAGAATGAAAGAATTTAAAGAAATAAATATAAGACTGAATATAAAGAAAATTGTACTTGATCTAACTATATAAAAGTAATTAGATGACAGAACAGATTTAAATAATATAAGTTTGTTTTTTAGTATAATTAGTAAATAAAAAAGAAGTCAAAAGTAGGAGAATAAAGAAAGGAAAAATGGATATAAATACAAAAGAGAAGTAAGAATAAAGAATCCTTCCTTTTAAAAAGGAAGAAGAATAAAATATCTGGTTGATCCTGCCAGTATTATATGCTGATGTTAAAGATTAAGCCATGCATGTGTAAGTATAAAGACCAAGTAGGATGAAACTGCGGACGGCTCATTATAACAGTAATAGTTTCTTTGGTTAGTAAAGTACAAGGATAGCTTTGTGAATGATAAAGATAATACTTGAGACGATCCAATTTGTATTAGTACAAAGTGGCCAATTTATGTAAGTAAATTGAGAAATGACATTCTAAGTGAGTTAGGATGCCACGACAATTGTAGAACACACAGTGTTAACAA
>NW_001858701.1:0-940 GCF_000209125.1 Entamoeba dispar SAW760
GACGTTGTGTCCGCCACTGGATTATTCAATTATTTGATCAAATAGTGTTGAGAATCTAACACGTGTTGAAATAATGGCTGAAAGCCTCTCAAGCCAGAATTTCGTCTAGATGAATACTTTGTCTTTTTCTTGTTACTTTAGTACAATTGAAAATTATATACGTTGTATTTATTATCTCGTGTATTACTCTATCAAAAGGGTAGTGAATACTGAGTTAACAAAATTCAAAGCATAACTGTTGCTTATAGACGATGGCATCAGAAATCGGTGTTGTAAGCTTTAGAGTTTCTTAATCAATACTCTCGGGTATTGAATGAAACGATTTGCTGAGACTTAACCGTAATTTCTATTTAAATTTATATAAAACTTATTTTAAAATGTATTATCAATTCTTTTTTTCATCCTATATTCATTAAAATTATTAAATTTATTTCTTTTTATTCCTTTTATTCTTTTTTAACATTTTAATATAATTAATTATCTTTTCTGTTTTTTCATTAAATTGGTAAAATAAAGTATAATTATTTTAATTTTTTAACAGAATTTTTGTCATATTTTATTTTATGGTTAAATTTTTACTCATTTTTAACATTTTAATATAATTAATTATCTTTCTTTTTTATCATTAAATATTAAATTGGTAAAATAAAGTATAATTATTTTAATTTTTTAACAGAATTTTTGTCATATTTTATTTTATGGTTATTAATATTATCAATTAGTTATTAATATCTCAAAAAATGTCAACGAAAGTATAAAAATTTATAAGGTAAAAGTTGTTCAGAATTGAATTCTAAACAACTTTTTTATTTAATGATATTATAATGATTAATTGAACGATTTTTTATTTATTTTTTTAATGTTTGAATTGAAATAGTTTAAATAATAAAATAATATAGTTTTTTAATTTAAAATAGTCTTTAACTTTACTAATTGAATA
>NW_001858700.1:0-729 GCF_000209125.1 Entamoeba dispar SAW760
TCTGAACAACTTTTACCTTATAAATTTTTATACTTTCGTTGACATTTTTTGAGATATGAATGATTATTTTTATTAAAGACTATTAAAAAATTATTTAATATCTTTATATCTCATTCTTTAAATTAAATTCTGTTTAACAATTATCTTAATCTGTATTAGTTATTATTCATGATTTATTTATTTTATTTTATCTTCATTATGTATTTCTTTTTAATATTAATCATTATTTTTTTATATTAATATCTCAAAAAATGTCAACGAAAGTATAAAAATTTATAAGGTAAAAGTTGTTCAGAATTGAATTCTAAACAACTCTTTATTTAATGATGTTGTAATGATAAATTGAACGATTTTATTCATCTTTTTAACGTTTGAATTGAAATAGTTTAAATAATAAAATAATATAGTTTTTTAATAGAAAAGATTTTTTGAAAAATGTTGATTTAAAAATAAATAACTTATACTTCATAAAATCTTGATTTAAAAAATGTTATTTCTACAATGAATAACAAAAAATAATCTATAAATAGAACACTATTATTTTAATAATTATTAATATCTCAAATGTACTGCGTCAAGAATTAATAACAACTGCATTTTTTAAGTGCATGATGTAAGGTAATAGATACCTAGTACTTTTTATTAAAATCAAAAAAGTGCACCTTTTTTCAATAAAATTGTTGAACTTGTATCTCATCTACAACCTCACCATTTCTGATAAAACTTATT
>NW_001858699.1:0-980 GCF_000209125.1 Entamoeba dispar SAW760
AGACTTGAGATGAGGAATCTAAGAATGAGGAAATTGAGAATGAGGAAATGCAAGTGAGATAAAAATAAATTTAGAGATTAAAGTAGATGAAAATGGAAATAAAAATGAAACAAAATGAAATTAAGAAATAAACAAATGATGTTAATAATAAAGAAGTGAATTGATAAAAAGTAAGAGCATTTTACACGATTTCAAAATATTGTGTTTCTGGACCGATTCTAATGCAAAGATTTCAAGCGTAGCAAAAATGATAGTGAATTTAGAAATTGAAAAATGAAGAAAGAATTAAGAAAGAATTGAATGAAGAAATGAAATTGATAAAAGTAAGAACATTTTACACGATTTCAAAATATTGTGTTTCTGGACCGATTCTAATGCAAAGATTTCAAGCGTAGCAAAAATGATAGTGAATTTAGAAAATTGAAAAATGAAGAAAGAATTAAGAAAGAATTGAATGAAGAAATGAAATTGATAAAAGTAAGAACATTTTACACGATTTCAAAATATTGTGTTTCTGGACCGATTCTAATGCAAAGATTTCAAGCGTAGCAAAAATGATGATGATTTTGGATGATCATGAACAATGGATAAAAAAAAGAAAAAAATAAAAAAGAAAAGAGAGAAAAAATTGGAGGATGAAATTGATGAAAATCATGTCATTTTTCACGAAATTCAAATATGTTAATCTAGGACCATCAGAGATGCAAAGATTTTAATTTCGTGAAAAATGACGAGGTTTTTGGCCATTCAAAAAAAAATGAAAAATCTAAAAACAAAAAGAGAGAAAAATTGGAGAAAGTGAGGATGAAAATTGACCAAAAATGTCTCATTTTTCACGAAATTCAAATATGTTAATCTAGGACATCAGAGATGCAAAGATTTTATTTCGTGAAAATGACGAGGTTTTGGCCATTCAAAAAAATGAAAATCTAAAACAAAAGAGAGAAAAATTGAGATGAAATTGACAAAATGTCTCATTT
>NW_001858698.1:0-962 GCF_000209125.1 Entamoeba dispar SAW760
TTTTTCATAAAATTGTTGAATTAATATCTCTGCTACAACCTCACCATTTCTGATAAAACTTTATTTTTTGGAGGATCCACAGAACGATATTGGATACCTAGTACTTTTTATTAAAATCAAAAAAGTGCACCTTTTTTCAACAAATTTGTTGAATTAATATCTCTGCTACAACCTCACCATTTCTGATAAAACTTTATTTTTTGGAGGATCCACAGAACGATATTGGATACCTAGTACTTTTTATTAAAATCAAAAAAGTGCACCTTTTTTCAATAAAATTGTTGAATTAATATCTCTGCTACAACCTCACCATTTCTGATAAAACTTTATTTTTTGGAGGATCCACAGAACGATATTGGATACCTAGTACTTTATATTAAAATCATAAAAAGTGCACCTTTTTTCAATAAAATTGTTGAATTAATATCTCTGCTACAACCTCACCATTTCTGATAAAACTTTATTTTTTGGAGGATCCACAGAACGATATTGGATACCTAGTACTTTTTATTAAAATCAAAAAAGTGCACCTTTTTTCAATAAAATTGTTGAACTTGTATCTCATCTACAACCTCACCATTTCTGATAAAACTTTATTTTTTGGAGGTTCCATATAAAGTTACTAGATACCTAGTACTTTTTATTAAAATCAGACGCATTTAACTTCTTTCGTCTAATTTAGACAGAAACATGTCAAAAATTATCTCAGATAGAAAGCGACCAGAATTAATAATTTTTATCTTTTTGTAGAGTGCATATTAATGTGATTAATACTTAGTACTTTTTATTAAAATTGACGACATTTAACTTCTTTCATTTGGTTTAGATAAAAATAGAATAAATTAATATCTCAAATACATGACGATCACAATTAATAATTTTTATCTTTTTGCAGAGTGCTTTTGAAGATAATTGATATATAGTACTTTATATTAAAATCATAAAAAGTGCACCTTTTTTCA
>NW_001858697.1:0-1030 GCF_000209125.1 Entamoeba dispar SAW760
TTGCTAATGTATTTCTACACTCTCATAGTTTTTCGTTTTCTCTTCATGTTATAGCTTTCCTGCTATTCTCATTCGCATCCATGTTAGACTCCTTGGTCCGTGTTTCAAGACGGGTAGATAATTTACTTCTTCAAGAGTTTCTATTCTCGGGATTAAATGTATTAATCTTACCTTAAATAGCTTTTATCATTCCATTATTATTGGATTTTTACTTTTAATTCACAATTAAATACTAAGATTTCTCTTAATATTCTCGTTTATTAATAATCACTATAAATGAAATAATTCTCTTGCTCTTAATAATTTCCTATATTACAAATTTCAATACAATCTTATTAAATATACTACTTATATATCTAATCTTTTTATATTTTTATTTATAATACATTCTACTATTTTTCTTATAAATTATCCGTTCACATATTACTCTTTCAAGCTCTTTTCACTCTTTTTCCAAAGTTCTTTTAAGTTTTCCTTCACAGTACTTCTTTGCTATCAGTTTTCCTGTAATATTTAGACTTTGATGAATACTATCACCTTTTCGATTTATACTTCCAAATAAATTTACTCTTTTCTAAACTATATTCTTTTCAAAATATATTTAAATTGACGAGGCTTTCACTCTCTCTGGCTCAGCATTCGTTCTGAATTCAATCTAAATTATCTCTTTTAAATATAATTTTTCTTTTAGTTACACTCTGAATAATTTAAGACTAGCCTCACACATTGCTGTATTCTTCTAACCTTTTTACAATTATCCATTTTTATCAACTTGGTCTTTTTCTTTTTCATTCGCCATTACTTAAGAAATCATTGTTATTTTTTCTTCCTTCCCTTATTGATATGCTTAAGTTAAAGGGAGTCCTCTTACGATACTCAAATCTTTATTTATTAACTCACTTATAGATATCTGGTTAAAGCTCTTTACTTCTTCTCTCTTTTACCCACTAGCTACTTCTCACTTCTACTAATATTTGCTTTTAATATACTCTTTTATTTGGATATTGAATATCATATATACCTTGAAGTT
>NW_001858696.1:0-977 GCF_000209125.1 Entamoeba dispar SAW760
CTTGGTCTTTTTCTTTTTCATTCGCCATTACTTAAGAAATCATTGTTATTTTTTCTTCCTTCCCTTATTGATATGCTTAAGTTAAGGGAGTCCTCTTACGATACTCAAATCTTTATTTATTAACTCACTTATAGATATCTGGTTAAAGCTCTTTACTTCTTCTCTCTTTTACCCACTAGCTACTTCTCACTTCTACTAATATTTGCTTTTAATATACTCTTTTATTTTGGATATTGAATATCATATATACCTTGAAGTTCATAAGTATACTTTCAAGCATTCAAAGTTTGGATATTCACATTTTATTGTTCCTATCACTTATCGCAATTCATTGCGTTCTTCATCGCACAGGAAACTAAACTATCCAAAGTAATATTTTATTATACTTTTTCTTTCTTCTTATATTCTAATTCCTTTTATTCTTACTTTTATTATTTTCTTTGTAGATTATCTTATTCTATAAATTTCTTGTTTTATTTTAAAAGATTATTTCTTTTCTTTTAATGATCCTTCCGCAGGTTCACCTACGGAAACCTTGTTACGACTTCTCCTTCCTCTAAATAAGGAGATTTAAATCCATTTTTCTATCTATAAGACAGAATCCTAGAATTTCACCTCTTTATTCAATCGGTAGGAGCGACGGGCGGTGTGTACAAAGGGCAGGGACGTATTCATCTCGAGTTAATGACTCGATATTACAAGGAATTCCTCGTTCAAAACAAATAATTCCAATCATTTATCCCTGTCATGTACGTTCTTTTGAGTTTTCCTTAACTATTTCAATCTCGGTACACCACTTACTATCCCTACCTATTAGACATAGCCTAATAAATAATGTGTAAATGATAAATGCTCTCTAGTAACTCCATTGTAGCGCGCGTGCGGCCCAAGATGTCTAAGGCATCACAGACTGTATGCTGATGCTTCTTTTCTTTTCCACGTTAAAGAGTCTATCGAATAGATACTACATAAATAGA
>NW_001858695.1:0-842 GCF_000209125.1 Entamoeba dispar SAW760
AATCAGACGCATTTAACTTCTTTCGTCTAATTTAGACAGAAACATGTCAAAAATTATCTCAGATAGAAAGCGACCAGAATTAATAATTTTTATCTTTTTGTAGAGTGCATATTAATGTGATTAATACTTAGTACTTTTTATTAAAATTGACGACATTTAACTTCTTTCATTTGGTTTAGATAAAAATAGAATAAATTAATATCTCAAATACATGACGATCACAATTAATAATTTTTATCTTTTTGCAGAGTGCTTTTGAAGATAATTGATATATAGTACTTTATATTAAAATCATAAAAAGTGCACCTTTTTTCAACAAATTTGTTGAATTAATATCTCTGCTACAACCTCACCATTTCTGATAAAACTTTATTTTTTGGAGGATCCACAGAACGATATTGGATACCTAGTACTTTTTATTAAAATCAAAAAAGTGCACCTTTTTTCAATAAAATTGTTGAATTAATATCTCTGCTACAACCTCACCATTTCTGATAAAACTTTATTTTTTGGAGGATCCACAGAACGATATTGGATACCTAGTACTTTATATTAAAATCAAAAAAGTGCACCTTTTTTCAACAAATTTGTTGAATTAATATCTCTGCTACAACCTCACCATTTCTGATAAAACTTTATTTTTTGGAGGATCCACAGAACGATATTGGATACCTAGTACTTTATATTAAAATCATAAAAAGTGCACCTTTTTTCAATAAAATTGTTGAATTAATATCTCTGCTACAACCTCACCATTTCTGATAAAACTTTATTTTTTGGAGGATCCACAGAAAGATATTGGATACCTAGTACTTTTTATTAAAATCATAAAAAGTGCACCT
>NW_001858694.1:0-972 GCF_000209125.1 Entamoeba dispar SAW760
TACCTCTTCATTCGAAAGTGGGTATTTACGCGCCTGCTGCCTTCCTTAGAAGTGGTAGCCATCTGTAAAGCTCCCTCTCCGATGTCGAACCCCAATTCCTCGTTATCCGTTATAATCTTGGTAGTCCTCGATACTACCAACTGATTGATAGATCAGAAATTCTCATTGGTTACTTGTTAAACACTGTGTGTTCTACAATTGTCGTGGCATCCTAACTCACTTAGAATGTCATTTCTCAATTTACTTACATAAATTGGCCACTTTGTACTAATACAAATTGGATCGTCTCAAGTATTATCTTTATCATTCACAAAGCTATCCTTGTACTTTACTAACCAAAGAAACTATTACTGTTATAATGAGCCGTCCGCAGTTTCATCCTACTTGGTCTTTATACTTACACATGCATGGCTTAATCTTTAACATCAGCATATAATACTGGCAGGATCAACCAGATATTTTATTCTTCTTCCTTTTTAAAAGGAAGGATTCTTTATTCTTACTTCTCTTTTGTATTTATATCCATTTTTCCTTTCTTTATTCTCCTACTTTTGACTTCTTTTTTATTTACTAATTATACTAAAAAACAAACTTATATTATTTAAATCTGTTCTGTCATCTAATTACTTTTATATAGTTAGATCAAGTACAATTTTCTTTATATTCAGTCTTATATTTATTTCTTTAAATTCTTTCATTCTTAACAACATATATCTATTATGATTATATTAAATTCTTTTAATAATCATTTCTTATTTCTTTAATTAATCTCTTCTATGAGATTACTTATTCTGTTTATCTCTTATATTATTCTCCCTAAATATTATGAATACTTATTTTATTTATTATTTTATTGACAAACTGTGCTATTCTCTCATAATTTATTATTTAAACAAACGTAAATGCTATATTCTCTCTTTATATTCCTCTCATATATAGTAGCATAATATATAATCATCCTATCTCTATGCT
>NW_001858693.1:0-829 GCF_000209125.1 Entamoeba dispar SAW760
ATTATTTATATTATATATATTATATATATTTATTATCCTTATTATTTTTATTATTCCACTTCTTATCTATTATATCTATTCTCACTTCTTATACTTACTACTGTTACATCTCTTACATCTCTTACATTTCTTACATTTCTTACATCTCTTACATCTCTTACATCTCTTACATCTCTTACATCTCTTATTCCTCTTACTATACCTACTACTCTTACTACTCTTACTATACCTACTATACCTACTACTCTTACTACTCCTACTTTCCCCCTCCCCTTTATTGTTAATGGGGGTGTAGCTCAGATGGTAGAGCACTCGCTTTGCATGCGAGGGGCAAGGGGATCGATACCCCTCACCTCCATTATTATCTATTATTACCTTTTATTCTTTTATGTTATTTCTTATATATCTTATATTCTCTTTTATATACAGTAGTACTTCCTTATTCTTATTATATTAAAAATTTATGTATATATATATATATATTATTATGTTTATTCTTATTTTATATATGTGTATATGTATATATATATATATTTATGTACCTTATATATATCCATTTATTCTTTTATCTTTTATTAACTTATATCCTTATATTTTTATGTTTAAAACGACCGACTTTCCTTATATTTTTATGAATAAAACGACAATGGCAGGATTCGAACCTACGCTCCAAATGGAAACTCCTTAGCAGGGAGCCGCCTTAACCGCTCGGCCACATTGTCTTTGATTAATATTGCTATCTCTTATTATATATTTTTTTATAAATTTTATACTTATTATATCTTATTTAATATATATTCTATCTTTTTTTTTATATCTATTTTATATC
>NW_001858692.1:0-879 GCF_000209125.1 Entamoeba dispar SAW760
CTTTATATTCTATTATATATATATCTTTATTTATATATATATATATATTTCTTTATTTATTTATTTATATATACTTTATTTATATATCTATGTATGTATTTATTTCTATATTCCTTTATTTCTATATTTCTATATTTCTATATTCCTTTATTCCTTTATTCCTTTATTTAAAAAAAAACTCTCTATATAAAAACAAAAAGGTAGATTACCTGACGTTCCCATCTGTGTGAACATAATGGTACTGATCAGGCTCTAAGCATCTTTACTTCCGTGTTCGGATGGAACGGGTGTATCCTACTTGATATGACCTACCGTTATCCTACTTACTTATGACTATGACTATCATATATTTCTTATATTATTATATTATTATATGACTATGTATTTTATTATTATCCTAGTCTGTTTATTTTATATCTTATCTTTCTTATGTCTTTTATATATCATATCTATATCTATATCTATATCATATCTATATCATTTATATAACTTATATCATTTATATAACTTATATCATTTATATAACTTATAACATTTATATAACTTATAACATTTATATAACTTATATATCCCTTTTTTTATCTTCCCAGTATTTTATGAATGTTATAGGGCTTGTGGCGCAATGGAACGCATCAGACTACGAATCTGGGGATTGCAGGTTCGATCCTGCCAAGCTCGTCTTTTTATTGACTAGATTACTTTACTTTAATCCCTTTCAACTTCTATAACCTTTATATTCTATTATATATATATTTCTTTATTTATATATATATATATATTTCTTTATTTATTTATTTATATATATCTTTATTTATATATCTATGTATGTATTTATTTCTATATTCCTTTATTTCTATATTTCTATATTTCTATATCCTT
>NW_001858691.1:0-966 GCF_000209125.1 Entamoeba dispar SAW760
TCTTATATTATTCTCCCTAAATATTATGAATACTTATTTTATTTATTATTTTATTGACAAACTGTGCTATTCTCTCATAATTTATTATTTAAACAAACGTAAATGCTATATTCTCTCTTTATTATTCCTCTCATTATATAGTAGCATTAATTATTATTAATCATCCTTATTCTCTTAATGCTTTTATGGTAATGTATGTTTATGGTTTTATTTAATGAAGCTGTAAATATGTTTATAATTTATTTTAAGAATGCTTAACATAATTAAATACTACTCAAAATAGTTTTGTTTCTCGTGGGTTTTTTGAGACCCAAAACTATTATATTATACATAGTTATTCATCTATTTGGTTAGTATAGAATTATAAATTAAATAATACAAACATTAATAATCTCTTTGTGTTTAAATAATACAAACATTAATAGTCTTTTAATATCTTGTGTAGTCTAGTAGTCTTTTAATATCTTATAATAGTCTAGTAGTCTTTTAAATCTCTTAGTCTAATAATCTATTTGGTTAGTATATTGTTATAAATTAAATAATACAAACATTAACATTCTCACCTATGTATTAGTCTAATAGTCTCTTAATATCTCTTAGCGTATTAGTCTAGTAGTCTCTTAGTAATCTTTTAATATTCTCTTAGTATATTAGTCTAATAGTCTCTTAATATTTCTTAGTATATTAGTCTCTCTTATTTTTTAATTTGTTGTTCATCCTGTATGTCTCCTTAGAATGATATTATTTCAGTTCTTAGTTCTTTTTTCACCATTTTTTTATTTTTTCTAATTTTTTTTCTCTTTTCTATTTAACCCTATTAACCCTATTCTTCATTTTTTTTTCTCTTTTTTTTATTGACATGGGTTTCCACCAAGATGTCATAATTCTTCACGAAATTCAAGTATGTGTATCACACTGGGTAGTAGATTAACATACTTGAATTTCGTGAAAAATGAGACATTTTTT
>NW_001858690.1:0-942 GCF_000209125.1 Entamoeba dispar SAW760
GTACTAAAGATAGTGATATATACATATGATAAGATATACATATAATAATAAGTTGGTAGGGAATATAGTGATATAGTTATATACATAAGATAAGATGGAAGGTGTAGTAAAGATAATAAAGATAATAAAGATAATAAAGATAATAAAGATAATAAAGATAATAAAGATAAAAAAATTAATAAAAATAGTATAAGTAGTATAAGTAGTATATCTAATATATCTAGGATATAATAAGTAATATAAAGTCTAAAAAGCGTATGCTTCCTGTCGGGTTCGAACCAACGACCTTTAGAACTTCAGTCTAACGCTGCTACCAGCTGAGCTAAGGAAGCTTACAAGTTAAAGAAGGAAGTAAAAAGTAAAAAGGGAGTATATAAGAAAGTGAAAGTATATAAATAAATAATAGAAATATAAAAAGGGGAAAGAATAAACATAAACATAAACATATATAAAGAAGTAGATAACATAAACATATATATAATAACATAATAACATAATAACATATATATAATAACATAATAACATAATAACATATAAACATAATAACATATAAACATAATAACATATAAACATATAAAGAAGTAGATAATATATACATATATACATATATACAAATAAAGAAATAAACATATACATATATATATATATATAAACATATATAAAGGATAAGAATATAGTTATAGTTATAGTTATAGTTATAGGTATAGTTTTTGTTTTATATAAACATAGATGTATAAATATAAATATATATATAAATAAGAAATATATGATATATAAAGTGATGATATACATAATAAATATATATAATAAGTTTAAAGAAGTAGTTTAAGTATAAAATGGTTTCACCCGGGTTCGATCCGGGGACCCTCACCACGTCAAGATGATGTGATAACCAACTACACCATGAAACCTTTATAAACTGGTAAAAGTCAAAGGTATATA
>NW_001858689.1:0-959 GCF_000209125.1 Entamoeba dispar SAW760
ATGGACTCCTTAGCAGGGAGCCGCCTTAACCGCTCGGCCACATTGTCTTTGATTAATATTGCTATCTCTTATTATATATTTTTTTATAAATTTTATACTTATTATATCTTATTTATATATATATTCTATCTTTTTTTTTATATCTATTTTATATCTTCTATTCACTTATTCATATATATATATATTTATTTATATATTTATATATATATACAACTCTTACCTTCATATATTACACTTATTCATGTATATATATACAACTCTTACCTTCTTATAGAAGTCTTCAATAGTATAGCTGGTTAGTATCTTCGCCTGTCACGTGAAAGACCGGGGTTCGAATCCCCGTTGAAGAGTTCACTTTTTATACTATATATATGTATATATTCTTATTTATTAGTCACTTATACTATTAACTTTATCTATTCCTCTTATATATTATACTTATTATACTTATTATATATATTATATCTATTCTTACTCTATACCTTTATTATATTATTTATATTATATATATTATATATATTTATTATCCTTATTATTTTTATTATTCCACTTCTTATCTATTATATCTATTCTCACTTCTTATACTTACTACTGTTACATCTCTTACATCTCTTACATTTCTTACATTTCTTACATCTCTTACATCTCTTACATCTCTTACATCTCTTACATCTCTTATTCCTCTTACTATACCTACTACTCTTACTACTCTTACTATACCTACTATACCTACTACTCTTACTACTCCTACTTTCCCCCTCCCCTTTATTGTTAATGGGGGTGTAGCTCAGATGGTAGAGCACTCGCTTTGCATGCGAGGGGCAAGGGGATCGATACCCCTCACCTCCATTATTATCTATTATTACCTTTTATCTTTTATGTATTTCTATATATCTATATTCTCTTTATATACAGTAGTACTTCCTTATCTATATATAAAATTAGAAAAAAAAAAAATA
>NW_001858688.1:0-910 GCF_000209125.1 Entamoeba dispar SAW760
TCTCTTACATTTCTTACATTTCTTACATCTCTTACATCTCTTACATCTCTTACATCTCTTACATCTCTTATTCCTCTTACTATACCTACTACTCTTACTACTCTTACTATACCTACTATACCTACTACTCTTACTACTCCTACTTTCCCCCTCCCCTTTATTGTTAATGGGGGTGTAGCTCAGATGGTAGAGCACTCGCTTTGCATGCGAGGGGCAAGGGGATCGATACCCCTCACCTCCATTATTATCTATTATTACCTTTTATTCTTTTATGTTATTTCTTATATATCTTATATTCTCTTTTATATACAGTAGTACTTCCTTATTCTTATTATATTAAAAATTTATGTATATATATATATATATTATTATGTTTATTCTTATTTTATATATGTGTATATGTATATATATATATATTTATGTACCTTATATATATCCATTTATTCTTTTATCTTTTATTAACTTATATCCTTATATTTTTATGTTTAAAACGACCGACTTTCCTTATATTTTTATGAATAAAACGACAATGGCAGGATTCGAACCTACGCTCCAAATGGAAACTCCTTAGCAGGGAGCCGCCTTAACCGCTCGGCCACATTGTCTTTGATTAATATTGCTATCTCTTATTATATATTTTTTTATAAATTTTATACTTATTATATCTTATTTATATATATATTCTATCTTTTTTTTTATATCTATTTTATATCTTCTATTCACTTATTCATATATATATATATTTATTTATATATTTATATATATATACAACTCTTACCTTCATATATTACACTTATTCATGTATATATATACAACTCTTACCTTCTTATAGAAGTCTTCAATAGTATAGCTGGTTAGTATCTTCGCCTGTCACGTGAAAGACCGGGGTCGATCCCGTTGAGAGTCACTT
>NW_001858687.1:0-937 GCF_000209125.1 Entamoeba dispar SAW760
ATATATATATTTCTTTATTTATATATATATATATATTTCTTTATTTATTTTATTTATATATATCTTTATTTATATATCTATGTATGTATTTATTTCTATATTCCTTTATTTCTATATTTCTATATTTCTATATTCCTTTATTCCTTTATTCCTTTATTTAAAAAAAAACTCTCTATATAAAAACAAAAAGGTAGATTACCTGACGTTCCCATCTGTGTGAACATAATGGTACTGATCAGGCTCTAAGCATCTTTACTTCCGTGTTCGGATGGGAACGGGTGTATCCTACTTGATATGAACCTACCGTTATCCTACTTACTTATGACTATGACTATCATATATTTTCTTATATTATTATATTATTATATGACTATGTACTTTTATTATTATTCCTAGTCTGTTTATTTTATATCTTATCTTTCTTATGTCTTTTATATATCATATCTATATCTATATCTATATCATATCTATATCATTTATATAACTTATATCATTTATATAACTTATATCATTTATATAACTTATAACATTTATATAACTTATAACATTTATATAACTTATATATCCCTTTTTTTATCTTCCCAGTATTTTATGAATGTTATAGGGCTTGTGGCGCAATGGAAACGCATCAGACTACGAATCTGGGGATTGCAGGTTCGATCCCTGCCAAGCTCGTCTTTTTATTGACTAGATTACTTTACTTTAATCCCTTTCAACTTCTATAACCTTTATATTCTATTATATATATATTTCTTTATTTATATATATATATATATTTCTTTATTTATTTATTTATATATATCTTTATTTATATATCTATGTATGTATTTATTTCTATATTCCTTTATTTCTATATTTCTATATTTCTATATTCCTTTATTCCTTTATTCCTTTATTTAAAAAAAAACTCTCTATATAAAAACAAAAAGGTAGATTA
>NW_001858686.1:0-831 GCF_000209125.1 Entamoeba dispar SAW760
CCCGCGCTTAAGTAAATTTCATTACCTTGACATTCAGAGCACTGGGCAGAAATCACATTCTGTAATGAACCTTTTAGATTTATCAGAATGCTATGTTTTTATTAAACAGTCGGATTCCCCTAACCTTTAAAGTTCTGATTCGATTTTAATCCTTTTACAAGGAAATCACCAGAGCTACTCTTTCTTGCTAACTTACAGAGCTATGTTGCCGACTTCCCTTACCTGCGTTATTCTATTTAACTAAAGATTTTGCTTCTTGGAGACCTGTTGCGGTTATTAGTACGAGCAAAAGAATTCTTTAATTAGCTTTATGCTAAGATTCCCTTTAATTTTTATGAAGACTGCAAAAATACCACAATTCAATCATATGTTGAATTTCTTACAAAGCCAATAAATTCCACTTCTCTGATTGATTCATTTCAGTGGAGTTTACTTTTGTTAAGAAGAAAAGAGAACTCTTCCGTAGATTTTCACACTCCATTTTAAAGTTCATGATATGTTACCATTTTATTCGATTTAATCTTATTTCTAAGATTTAATCATTAATTCTCTTGATTAAGAACTATTAATCTTATTCCCTTTCAATCCTTATATTGACTATATGTCACTTATATATTTCTTAAGGATTTCCATCTGTAATTTAGGATCGATTCACCCTAATCCAAGTAATGTTGTTTAGGAACCTTTCTCCTCTTCAGTTCTAAGATGTTTTTTTCCTCTTCTTAGTATTTGCTACTACCACCAAGATCTGCACTAAGGACAGTTTCAATCTAAATTACTTTAAATCTTTACTACTGTTGTTGTCCTTACGCCATTTCGTTTCCTTACTCG
>NW_001858685.1:0-722 GCF_000209125.1 Entamoeba dispar SAW760
TCTTTCTTCTTACACATATATCTATTATGATTATATTAAATTCTTTTAATAATCATTTCTTATTTCTTTAATTAATCTCTTCTATGAGATTACTTATTCTGTTTATCTCTTATATTATTCTCCCTAAATATTATGAATACTTATTTTATTTATTATTTTATTGACAAACTGTGCTATTCTCTCATAATTTATTATTTAAACAAACGTAAATGCTATATTCTCTCTTTATTATTCCTCTCATTATATAGTAGCATTAATTATTATTAATCATCCTTATTCTCTTAATGCTTTTATGGTAATGTATGTTTATGGTTTTATTTAATGAAGCTGTAAATATGTTTATAATTTATTTTAAGAATGCTTAACATAATTAAATACTACTCAAAATAGTTTTGTTTCTCGTGGGTTTTTTGAGACCCAAAACTATTTTGAATTTTCGAATTATTTAATTCGAAATTCTTCAACAGAAGATTTATTTCTTCTTTTCTCATCTGTCCTTTATTGGGTTTATACCCAATTTTTTGACATTTTAAATTTAAATATTATTAAGTCTTTTAATACCCTCTTTTATACTAGTTATTTTATTTGATATTAAAAATTATTAAAATATTATTTATTATATTTTACTGATACTTTAATGTATTTTCTAAAAGTAAAAATTCTAAAGATATTTCTTCTAAAAATAAGAAAATTTACTCTGAAAATGGGAATTCTTTCTTTTA
>NW_001858684.1:0-673 GCF_000209125.1 Entamoeba dispar SAW760
ATAATAACTATAACAATTACTAGTACACTAAAAGTTATTTGATATTTATTACTTTTTATAGAAAATGATTTAATTATCCATTTATTCATTAATCATTAAAATGAATTGTTAAAAATTATTTTATCTATACTGCGTCAAGAATTAATAATAACTATAACAATTACTAGTACACTAAAAGTTATTTGATATTTATTACTTTTTATAGAAAATGATTTAATTATCAATAATTAATAAATTATGTTAGAATGAATTGTTAAAAATTATTTTATCTATACTGCGTCAAGAATTAATAATAACTATAACAATTACTAGTACACTAAAAGTTATTTGATATTTATTACTTTTTATAGAAAATGATTTAATTATCAATAATTAATAAATTATGTTAGAATGAATTGTTAAAAATTATTTTATCTATACTGCGTCAAGAATTAATAATAACTATAACAATTACTAGTACACTAAAAGTTATTTGATATTTATTACTTTTTATAGAAAATGATTTAATTATCCATTTATTCATTAATCATTAAAATGAATTGTTAAAAATTATTTTATCTATACTGCGTCAAGAATTAATAATAACTATAACAATTACTAGTACACTAAAAGTTATTTGATATTTATTACTTTTTATAGAAAATGATTTAATTATCAATAATTAAATAAATTA
>NW_001858683.1:0-990 GCF_000209125.1 Entamoeba dispar SAW760
ATAACATGAAGAGAAAACGAAAAACTATGAGAGTGTAGAAATACATTTAGCAATAGTATCTTTCAATAGAAGAAGTAAATATGTTAGGACCCGAAAGATGGTGAACTATACTTGAACGGATTGAAGCCGAAGGAAACTTTGGTGGAAGATTCACGCAGTGTTAACGTGCAAATTACTTGTCATATTTGAGTATAGGGGCGAAAGACTCATCGAACTATCTAGTAGCTGGTTCCACCTGAATATTCCCTTAGGAAGGTCAAAGTATTAATAGTATTGATTGGTAAAGATAATGATTAGGTGTAATGGGTGAGTATTTTCACTCAACATCTTGTCAAACTATGAATAAACAAAGAAGAATTCTCAGTGTTAAATACACTTCAGGAATTTAAATATAAACATACTTTGAATCGGCCAAGTCTGGTAAGCAGGACTGGCGATGCGGGATGAACCGAACGTCGAGATAAAGTGCCAAAAAGAAACATAACGAGTACCACAAAAGGTATTCATTCATATTGACAATAGGACGGTGGCCATGGAAGTCGGAAACCGCTAAGGAATGTGTAACAACTCACCTATCGAATGAATGAGTCCTGAAAATGGATGGCATTATAATTTCTTAACTGATACTCGACCGTTAAAATGAAGACATTTTAACGAGTAAGGAAACGAAATGGCGTAAGGACAACAAAAGTAGTAAAGATTTAAAGTAATTTAGATTGAAACTGTCCTTAGTGCAGATCTTGGTGGTAGTAGCAAATACTAAGAAGAGGAAAAAAACATCTTAGAACTGAAGAGGAGAAAGGTTCCTAAACAACATTACTTGGATTAGGGTGAATCGATCCTAAATTACAGATGGAAATCCTTAAGAAATATATAAGTGACATATAGTCAATATAAGATTGAAAGGGATAGATAATAGTTCTTAATCAGAGATTATGATTAATCTTAGAATAAGATAAATCGATAAATGGTAAATATCATGACTTTAAA
>NW_001858682.1:0-424 GCF_000209125.1 Entamoeba dispar SAW760
TACGGAAGAGTTCTCTTTTCTTCTTAACAAAAGTAAACTCCACTGAAATGAATCAATCAGAGAAGTGGAATTTATTGGCTTTGTAAGAAATTCAACATATGATTGAATTGTGGTATTTTTGCAGTCTTCATAAAAATTAAAGGGAATCTTAGCATAAAGCTAATTAAAGAATTCTTTTGCTCGTACTAATAACCGCAACAGGTCTCCAAGAAGCAAAATCTTTAGTTAAATAGAATAACGCAGGTAAGGGAAGTCGGCAACATAGCTCTGTAAGTTAGCAAGAAAGAGTAGCTCAGGTGATTTCCTTGTAAAAGGATTAAAATCGAATCAGAACTTTAAAGGTTAGGGGAATCCGACTGTTTAATAAAAACATAGCATTCTAATAAATCTAAAAGGTTCATTACAGAATGTGATTTCTGCCCAG
>NW_001858681.1:0-1024 GCF_000209125.1 Entamoeba dispar SAW760
GTCTCAGTATTATCTTTATCATTCACAAAGCTATCCTTGTACTTTACTAACCAAAGAAACTATTACTGTTATAATGAGCCGTCCGCAGTTTCATCCTACTTGGTCTTTATACTTACACATGCATGGCTTAATCTTTAACATCAGCATATAATACTGGCAGGATCAACCAGATATTTTATTCTTCTTCCTTTTTAAAAGGAAGGATTCTTTATTCTTACTTCTCTTTTGTATTTATATCCATTTTTCCTTTCTTTATTCTCCTACTTTTGACTTCTTTTTTATTTACTAATTATACTAAAAAACAAACTTATATTATTTAAATCTGTTCTGTCATCTAATTACTTTTATATAGTTAGATCAAGTACAATTTTCTTTATATTCAGTCTTATATTTATTTCTTTAAATTCTTTCATTCTTAACAACATATATCTATTATGATTATATTAAATTCTTTTAATAATCATTTCTTATTTCTTTAATTAATCTCTTCTATGAGATTACTTATTCTGTTTATCTCTTATATTATTCTCCCTAAATATTATGAATACTTATTTTATTTATTATTTTATTGACAAACTGTGCTATTCTCTCATAATTTATTATTTAAACAAACGTAAATGCTATATTCTCTCTTTATTATTCCTCTCATTATATAGTAGCATTAATTATTATTAATCATCCTTATTCTCTTAATGCTTTTATGGTAATGTATGTTTATGGTTTTATTTAATGAAGCTGTAAATATGTTTATAATTTATTTTAAGAATGCTTAACATAATTAAATACTACTCAAAATAGTTTTGTTTCTCGTGGGTTTTTTGAGACCCAAAACTATTATATTATACATAGTTATTCATCTATTTGGTTAGTATAGAATTATAAATTAAATAATACAAACATTAATAATCTCTTTGTGTTTAAATAATACAAACATTAATAGTCTTTTAATATCTTGTGTAGTCTAGTAGTCTTTAATATCTTATATAGTCTAGTAGTCTTTAAATCTCTAGTCTAATAATCTATT
>NW_001858680.1:0-706 GCF_000209125.1 Entamoeba dispar SAW760
TCTTTCTTGTTTATTTTATTATTTCTTTTAATTCAATATCTTTCAATTTGTGTGTTATTATTTCTTCTTTATTTCTTCTATTGACTTCATTTTTAATTTCATTCTTTATTTTAAATGTTTTCTTTATTATTTCTTTATATTCATTAATATCTTCTATTTTAATATCAATTTCATGTATTAATCTTTTTATTTCTTCTTCTTTAAGTTGATTTCTTAATTTTATTTCTAATAACTTCAGTGTAAAACATTTATAGAATGTTAGAATTTATTCTTCTCTATTTGTTTGCTTCAATTATTTTTTGAATGTCATGATCAGATGTGGTGATCTTCTTATGCTGAATTCCCATCTCTTCGATTGAATTCTCTATTAACTTTCTTTTTTTGGAAGATCATATTCAATTGATGATATTTCATCAGTTACTACCACATTGGGGTTGAGGTCATTCACAATTTGTGTTTCAGATGAGTCAGATATAGTGTGATTTATCTCTTCTTTCTTCTTTTCTTCTTGTGTAATTTTATTTTGTAATTTAAATAATTTATCTTTCAAGAAGTATACTTGTTGTGATAAATTGTTTACCTCAGACATTTTCTTTTCTGATTCAGCATGGAATTCGAATAATTTTCTATCAATTTCTTGTTTTTTAGTGTTTATCTCCTTCTCATGTTTCTTCTTTAATGACATAATGTCATTTGATAATTTATT
>NW_001858679.1:0-993 GCF_000209125.1 Entamoeba dispar SAW760
TTAGTGTACTAGTAATTGTTATAGTTATTATTAATTCTTGACGCAGTATAGATAAAATAATTTTTACAATTCATTTTAATGATTAATGAATAAATGGATAATTAAATCATTTTCTATAAAAAGTAATAAATATCAAATAACTTTTAGTGTACTAGTAATTGTTATAGTTATTATTAATTCTTGACGCAGTATAGATAAAATAATTTTTAACAATTCATTCTAACATAATTTATTAATTATTGATAATTAAATCATTTTCTATAAAAAGTAATAAATATCAAATAACTTTTAGTGTACTAGTAATTGTTATAGTTATTATTAATTCTTGACGCAGTATAGATAAAATAATTTTTAACAATTCATTCTAACATAATTTATTAATTATTGATAATTAAATCATTTTCTATAAAAAGTAATAAATATCAAATAACTTTTAGTGTACTAGTAATTGTTATAGTTATTATTAATTCTTGACGCAGTATAGATAAAATAATTTTTAACAATTCATTTTAATGATTAATGAATAAATGGATAATTAAATCATTTTCTATAAAAAGTAATAAATATCAAATAACTTTTAGTGTACTAGTAATTGTTATAGTTATTATTAATTCTTGACGCAGTATAGATAAAATAATTTTTAACAATTCATTTTAATGATTAATGAATAAATGGATAATTAAATCATTTTCTATAAAAAGTAATAAATATCAAATAACTTTTAGTGTACTAGTAATTGTTATAGTTATTATTAATTCTTGACGCAGTATAGATAAAATAATTTTTAACAATTCATTCTAACATAATTTATTAATTATTGATAATTAAATCATTTTCTATAAAAAGTAATAAATATCAAATAACTTTTAGTGTACTAGTAATTGTTATAGTTATTATTAATTCTTGACGCAGTATAGATAAAATAATTTTTAACAATTCATTCTAACATAATTTATTAATTATTGATAATTAAATCATTTTCTATAAAAAGTA
>NW_001858678.1:0-1001 GCF_000209125.1 Entamoeba dispar SAW760
CTACTATACTACTATACTACTATTCTACTATTCTACTATACTACTATACTACTATACTACTATTCTACTATACTACTATTCTACTATTCTACTATTCTACTATACTGTTATTCTACTATTCTACTATACTGTTATTCTACTATACTACTATTCTACTATTCTACTATTCTCCTATTTCCTGACTATCTATACACTATAAGCACTTGTGGTCCAATGGTATGACGTATCCCTGCCACGGATGAGACCCGGGTTCGATTCCCGGCAAGTGCACTTTTTATGCTCTTATACTTATGTATTATGACCCTTTAGACTAAAAAAAATATCATCTATACTATATATATTATATATATTATATATACTATAACTATGTATATATTATTATCTTATTCCTTATTCATTTCTACTTTTATCTTATTATACTTAAACCTCTTATTATTTAATCTCTTTATGTATACATCCTTTATATTATCCATATATATATTATATCTTATCTTTTATATATTATATATTATATATTATATATCTTCCTTTTTATATATTATATATTATATCTTATCTTTTATATATTATATATTATATCTTATATCTTATATATGTTTATAACTTTATATGTTTATGAGTTAGACTCCTTATTATTATCTTTCCACTTATTATTCCCTTCTATATCTTAGTATTTCTATCTTCTATATACTACTATCCTATTTTATTACTATACTTCTATTTTACTACTATACTATTCGACTATATATTACTTCTTTATTCTACTATTCGACTATTCTCTCCTGTTTATCTATACACTAGATTACTACTATAGTACTTTCCTATTCTACTATACTACTATACTACTATTCTACTATTCTACTATACTACTATACTACTATACTACTATACTACTATACTACTATTCTACTATTCTACTATTCTACTATACTGTTATTCTACTATTCTACTATACTGTTATTCTACTATACTACTATTCTACTATTCTACTATTCTCCTAT
>NW_001858677.1:0-988 GCF_000209125.1 Entamoeba dispar SAW760
GAATAGTATAAGAGGAATAGAATAGTATAGTATAAAGGGATAAGAATAGCATATAGGTAATAGTATAAAGTAGGTACATCTAATAAGGATATAGGAAGTAAAATACTAAGTAAAATACTAAGGAAGTATAAAAAGATATATACATATATACATGTATAAGTATAATAAATAGAAATAGAAATATAAGAATATATCTACTAAAGAGAAAGAATAAGGGAATAAGGGAATAAAAAAAGAACATAATAATATAATATAATAATATAATAATAAGTGAATAAGATGATAATAATAATAATAGTAGCATAAAGGTTAATAATAATAGTAAAAAAGACGCTTCCGCTTGGGATCGAACCAAGGACCTAACGGTTAACAGCCGTTCGCTCTGCCGACTGAGCCACGGAAGCTTTCAGTAAGCATAAGTTAAGCAGAAGTTAAGCAGAAATGTTAAAGTAGATATGATAAGCAGAAATGATAAAGTAGATATGATAAGCAGAAATGATAAAGTAGAAATAATAAAGTAGATATGATAAAGTAAATATGATAAGCATAAGTTGAATAGGTAATAATAGGATAAAGTTATAAGGAGTAATAAGAAGGGTAATAATAGGATAAACATAATAAGAGGGTACATATATACATATATACATATATAAATATATACATATATAAATATATAAATATATACATAAGTACATATATACATAAAAGAATAAGAAGTACATAAGTACATATATAATATATATATATACATAGAAGAAATAAAAAGTAAAAAGTAAAAAGTAAAAAATAAGAATAAGGTATAGTAAAGATAGTCTATATATAATAGGTATAAAATAAGTAATAAGTAATAAGTAATAAGTAATATATAATATATAAAGAAATATAGAAATAAAAGGATAAATATAATAAGTCATTACATATATAAATAAACATAATATAAATAAATTTAATAATATAAAATATATATAATATAGTCATAGTCTAGAAG
>NW_001858676.1:0-990 GCF_000209125.1 Entamoeba dispar SAW760
ATATAAATAAGTTGTAGGGAATATAGTGATATAGTTATATACATAAGATAAGATGGAAGGTGTAGTAAAGATAATAAAGATAATAAAGATAATAAAGATAATAAAGATAATAAAGATAATAAAGATAAAAAAATTAATAAAAATAGTATAAGTAGTATAAGTAGTATATCTAATATATCTAGGATATAATAAGTAATATAAAGTCTAAAAAGCGTATGCTTCCTGTCGGGTTCGAACCAACGACCTTTAGAACTTCAGTCTAACGCTGCTACCAGCTGAGCTAAGGAAGCTTACAAGTTAAAGAAGGAAGTAAAAAGTAAAAAGGGAGTATATAAGAAAGTGAAAGTATATAAATAAATAATAGAAATATAAAAAGGGGAAAGAATAAACATAAACATAAACATATATAAAGAAGTAGATAACATAAACATATATATAATAACATAATAACATAATAACATATATATAATAACATAATAACATAATAACATATAAACATAATAACATATAAACATAATAACATATAAACATATAAAGAAGTAGATAATATATACATATATACATATATACAAATAAAGAAATAAACATATACATATATATATATATATAAACATATATAAAGGATAAGAATATAGTTATAGTTATAGTTATAGTTATAGGTATAGTTTTTGTTTTATATAAACATAGATGTATAAATATAAATATATATATAAATAAGAAATATATGATATATAAAGTGATGATATACATAATAAATATATATAATAAGTTTAAAGAAGTAGTTTAAGTATAAAATGGTTTCACCCGGGTTCGATCCGGGGACCCTCACCACGTCAAGATGATGTGATAACCAACTACACCGTGAAACCTTTATAAACTGGTAAAAGGTCAAAGGTATATAGATACACTAAGAAAGGTTTATAAAGTAGTAAAAGGGCAAAAGGATATAGTTAGTGATATAAATGAAGTAGATAATGATATATCAAGTGA
>NW_001858675.1:0-803 GCF_000209125.1 Entamoeba dispar SAW760
ATAAATTTTTATACTTTCGTTGACATTTTTTGAGATATTAATATAAAAAAATAATGATTAATATTAAACAGAAATCCATAATGAAGATAAAATAAAATAAATAAATCATGAATAATACCTAATACAGATTAAGATAATTGTTAAACAGAATTTAATTTAAAGAATGAGATATAAAGATATTAAATAATTTTTTAATAGTCTTTAATAAAAATAATCATTCATATCTCAAAAAATGTCAACGAAAGTATAAAAATTTATAAGGTAAAAGTTGTTCAGATATTAATTTTAAACAAGTGATTTATTAATAAAAATTTATAAAAAATGATACTTCTATCATGATTTTTTTGAGACACAAAAAATGACTTATCTTAAATATACATCGTTTTTCATATAATATAAAATAATAATTATAATACTGATATATCAAATAAAATAATTGTTTTGTAGATAAAGTATTGAAGGACGTATAGATGAGTAGAGTCAATATTTTTTGTCACTGAGTCAATTTTATCATATCTCTGTAACAAGGTTGTTTTAATGAAAACTTATAAGGTAAAAAATGTTCTTGGAGGTAATCTGAAGACCTCATTTTTTAACAATTTTTTCATGATTATTTCATCATTTTATTTAACATAATTATGTATGAGAAATGAATTGTTTAGAATTCAATTCTGAACAACTTTTACCTTATAAATTTTTATACTTTCGTTGACATTTTTTGAGATATGAATGATTATTTTTATTAAAGACTATTAAAAAATTATTTAATATCTTTATATCTCATTCTTTAAATTAAATTCTGT
>NW_001858674.1:0-853 GCF_000209125.1 Entamoeba dispar SAW760
CCGTTCCATCCGAAACGGAAGTAAAGATGCTTAGAGCCTGATCAGTACCATTATGTTCACACAGATGGGAACGTCAGGTAATCTACCTTTTTGTTTTTATATAGAGAGTTTTTTTTTAAATAAAGGAATAAAGGAATAAAGGAATATAGAAATATAGAAATATAGAAATAAAGGAATATAGAAATAAATACATACATAGATATATAAATAAAGATATATATAAATAAATAAATAAAGAAATATATATATATATATAAATAAAGAAATATATATATAATAGAATATAAAGGTTATAGAAGTTGAAAGGGATTAAAGTAAAGTAATCTAGTCAATAAAAAGACGAGCTTGGCAGGGATCGAACCTGCAATCCCCAGATTCGTAGTCTGATGCGTTTCCATTGCGCCACAAGCCCTATAACATTCATAAAATACTGGGAAGATAAAAAAAGGGATATATAAGTTATATAAATGTTATAAGTTATATAAATGTTATAAGTTATATAAATGATATAAGTTATATAAATGATATAAGTTATATAAATGATATAGATATGATATAGATATAGATATAGATATGATATATAAAAGACATAAGAAAGATAAGATATAAAATAAACAGACTAGGAATAATAATAAAAGTACATAGTCATATAATAATATAATAATATAAGAAAATATATGATAGTCATAGTCATAAGTAAGTAGGATAACGGTAGGTTCATATCAAGTAGGATACACCCGTTCCCATCCGAACACGGAAGTAAAGATGCTTAGAGCCTGATCAGTACCATTATGTTCACACAGATGGGAACGTCAGGTAATCTACCTTTTTGTTTTTATATAGAGAGTTTTTT
>NW_001858673.1:0-486 GCF_000209125.1 Entamoeba dispar SAW760
CAAAAAGATAAAAATTATTAATTGTGATCGTCATGTATTTGAGATATTAATTTATTCTATTTTTATCTAAACCAAATGAAAGAAGTTAAATGTCGTCAATTTTAATAAAAAGTACTAAGTATTAATCACATTAATATGCACTCGACAAAAAGATAAAAATTATTAATTCTGGTCGCTTTCTATCTGAGATAATTTTTGACATGTTTCTGTCTAAATTAGACGAAAGAAGTTAAATGCGTCTGATTTTAATAAAAAGTACTAGGTATCTAGTAACTTTATATGGAACCTCCAAAAAATAAAGTTTTATCAGAAATGGTGAGGTTGTAGATGAGATACAAGTTCAACAATTTTATTGAAAAAAGGTGCACTTTTTTGATTTTAATAAAAAGTACTAGGTATCTATTACCTTACATCATGCACTTAAAAAATGCAGTTGTTATTAATTCTTGACGCAGTACATTTGAGATATTAATAATTATTAAAATA
>NW_001858672.1:0-924 GCF_000209125.1 Entamoeba dispar SAW760
GTTAAATTAAAATCAAAGAAGGAGACAATTCAAGTAATTGAGTTGTCATTACTTTTGAATAAAATAAGGTGTTTAAAGCAAAACATTATGTTAATGAATATTCAAGCATGGGACAATGCTGAGGAGATGTCAATTAGACATTTCGAGAGAAGGATTAAAAGGAACAATTGGGGTGATTCAGAAAATAACGGGAGAGGTGAAAATCCATGATCGCTATAAGATGCACGAGAGCGAAAGCATTTCACTCAACTGGGTCCATTAATCAAGAACGAAAGTTAGGGGATCGAAGACGATCAGATACCGTCGTAGTCCTAACTATAAACGATGTCAACCAAGGATTGGATGAAATTCAGATGTACAAAGATGAAGAAACATTGTTTCTAAATCCAAGTATATCAATACTACCTTGTTCAGAACTTAAAGAGAAATCTTGAGTTTATGGACTTCAGGGGGAGTATGGTCACAAGGCTGAAACTTAAAGGAATTGACGGAAGGGCACACCAGGAGTGGAGCCTGCGGCTTAATTTGACTCAACACGGGAAAACTTACCAAGACCGAACAGTAGAAGGAATGACAGATTAAGAGTTCTTTCATGATTTATTGGGTAGTGGTGCATGGCCGTTCTTAGTTGGTGGAGTGATTTGTCAGGTTAATTCCGGTAACGAACGAGACTGAAACCTATTAATTAGTTTTCTGCCTATAAGACAGAAATGTTCGCAAGAACAGGTGCGTAAGTACCACTTCTTAAAGGGACACATTTCAATTGTCCTATTTTAATTGTTAGTTATCTAATTTCGATTAGAACTCTTTTAACGTGGGAAAAAGAAAAAGGAAGCATTCAGCAATAACAGGTCTGTGATGCCCTTAGACATCTTGGGCCGCACGCGCGCTACAATGGAGTTACTAGAGAGCATTTTATCATTT
>NW_001858671.1:0-766 GCF_000209125.1 Entamoeba dispar SAW760
GGGGGTCTTTTTGCATTTTTGTTGAATTTACCCCGTGTAGAAGGAATTTTCGTTGTTATATAAAACATTTGTATGTTGGGTTTTTGTTATTCTTTTTTGTTATTCTTTTTTGTTATTCACTATTTTTAGGTCATTTTTTGTTATTCTTTTTTGTTATTCAAAGGTAATGCTCAATGATGAAATAATCATGAAAAAATTGTTAAAAAATGAGGTCTTCAGATTACCTCCAAGAACATTTTTTACCTTATAAGTTTTCATTAAAACAACCTTGTTACAGAGATATGATAAAATTGACTCAGTGACAAAAAATATTGACTCTACTCATCTATACGTCCTTCAATACTTTATCTACAAAACAATTATTTTATTTGATATATCAGTATTATAATTATTATTTTATATTATATGAAAAACGATGTATATTTAAGATAAGTCATTTTTTGTGTCTCAAAAAAATCATGATAGAAGTATCATTTTTTATAAATTTTTATTAATAAATCACTTGTTTAAAATTAATATCTGAACAACTTTTACCTTATAAATTTTTATACTTTCGTTGACATTTTTTGAGATATGAATGATTATTTTTATTAAAGACTATTAAAAAATTATTTAATATCTTTATATCTCATTCTTTAAATTAAATTCTGTTTAACAATTATCTTAATCTGTATTAGTTATTATTCATGATTTATTTATTTTATTTTATCTTCATTATGTATTTCTTTTTAATATTAATCATTATTTTTTTATATTAATATCTCAA
>NW_001858670.1:0-1049 GCF_000209125.1 Entamoeba dispar SAW760
TCATTTTTCTTTTAACTCCCATCTTTCGTTTTTGTTTTCGTTTTTCTTTTCCCTGTTCTTTTTCCTTCCATCTTTCGTTGTCCTTTATGTTAATCAATACAATTCAACATGTTTCTTTTATTTTCTTTAAAAACTGTTCAACTGTACTGACAGGCTTACTGCCATCATTCAATGTATTTTGAATGATACGTATTTTATCAGGTTTCATTTAACTATCAATATTTTTCTTTCATTTATACAACTTTTGTTAGTTATTTATTAGAAAAAACTATTGTTTTACTTCATAAATTTATTAATAACTTCAAAGTTTTTCTAAAATTAGATAACGACTCAGATTATCCATACAAACAATATAGAATTATTCTAAAAATAGAAAACGATTCAGATTATCCATACAAATAATTTATAAAATTTCTAAAAATAGAAAACGATTCAGATTATCCATACAAACATGTCGCCGAAAATGCCGAATATTTGTTGGTAACCACGTCATCCTTTTCGGCAAATCGAGCTTTTACCATCTTAAAATTTTGGTCTAGTGTTAATCCGATGGTTTTTCCTAGCTTTTGTGTAATAAAGGTTCACTTTTCGACGGAATATCAATTTTTTTCGTTCTATTCCTTCTAATTTCAACAAAAAAACGGTAGTTTTTTCAAAAAGGGCATTTTCAAAAATCGTATTTCGAGTAGGGGGGGTCTTTTTGCAATTTTTGTTGAAATTTACCCCGTGTAGAAGGAATTTTCGTTGTTATATAAAACATTTGTATGTTGGGTTTTTGTTATTCTTTTTTGTTATTCTTTTTTGTTATTCACTATTTTTAGGTCATTTTTTGTTATTCTTTTTTGTTATTCAAAGGTAATGCTCAATGATGAAATAATCATGAAAAAATTGTTAAAAAATGAGGTCTTCAGATTACCTCCAAGAACATTTTTTACCTTATAAGTTTTCATTAAAACAACCTTGTTACAGAGATATGATAAAATTGACTCAGTGACAAAAAATATTGACTCTACTCATCTATACGTCCTTCAATACTTTATCTACAAAAC
>NW_001858669.1:0-936 GCF_000209125.1 Entamoeba dispar SAW760
ATAGATAAGTAGAGGAAAGTATAAAGGATATAGTTATAGTAGTTATAGAATAAAACATATAGAAAAGATATAAAGTATAAAGTATAAGGTATAAGATATAAGATATAAGGTATAAAGTATAAGGTATAAAGTATAAGTTATAAGAGTATAGTATAGTATAGTATAGGTGGAAGTATAGTAGGAATATACTATTAAAAGATGCAAGAGGTGGGGTTTGAACCCACGCCTCCGAAGAGATCCGTACCTGAAACGGACGCCTTGGACCACTCGGCCACTCTTGCTATTACCTTGAAGGAAATAGAAAGTAGAAAAACAAGAATAGTAATAAACATGATAGAATAGTAATAAACATGATAGAATAGTAAGGTGAATAGTCATATAGAATAATAAATAGATAGAATAGGAAGTAGTTTTGTCATATAGAATAATAAATAGATAGAATAGTAAGGTGAATAGTCATATAGAATAAACATATAAAAAGAATAAAAATAAATAATATATGATAGAAATGGGTAGATATATAGAATAGGAAGTATAAAAATTAGAAGGATGTATAAGTATATAATATATAATATAGAATAGTCATAAAAATAGACTAAGTGTAAGAATAAAAATTATAGATATAGAGATTGATATAAATATAAATATAAATATAAATATATATATATATATATATAACACATAAAATTTAAGATATAAATATATGATAGTGTAAGATAATGATATAAAAGTACGACAATGGCAGGATTTGAACCTACGCCTCCATAGGAGAAGTGATTTCGAGTCACACGCCTTAGACCACTCGGCCACATTGTCATTAACCTTTAAATATAGAAAGGAAAGTGGTATAAAAGTCTAATAGATTATAGAAAGTGGTATAAAAATCTAATAGATTATAGAAAGTAGTATATAAGTCTAATAGATTATAGAAAGTAG
>NW_001858668.1:0-931 GCF_000209125.1 Entamoeba dispar SAW760
ATATATATACTTATTATACTTATATATATATATATCTATCTTACTCTATACCTTTATTATATTATTTATATTATATATATTATATATATTTATTATCCTTATTATTTTATTATTCCACTTCTTATCTATTATATCTATTCTCACTTCTTATACTTACTACTGTTACATCTCTTACATCTCTTACATTTCTTACATTTCTTACATCTCTTACATCTCTTACATCTCTTACATCTCTTACATCTCTTATTCCTCTTACTATACCTACTACTCTTACTACTCTTACTATACCTACTATACCTACTACTCTTACTACTCCTACTTTCCCCCTCCCCTTTATTGTTAATGGGGGTGTAGCTCAGATGGTAGAGCACTCGCTTTGCATGCGAGGGGCAAGGGGATCGATACCCCTCACCTCCATTATTATCTATTATTACCTTTTATTCTTTTATGTTATTTCTTATATATCTTATATTCTCTTTTATATACAGTAGTACTTCCTTATTCTTATTATATTAAAAATTTATGTATATATATATATATATTATTATGTTTATTCTTATTTTATATATGTGTATATGTATATATATATATATTTATGTACCTTATATATATCCATTTATTCTTTTATCTTTTATTAACTTATATCCTTATATTTTTATGTTTAAAACGACCGACTTTCCTTATATTTTTATGAATAAAACGACAATGGCAGGATTCGAACCTACGCTCCAAATGGAAACTCCTTAGCAGGGAGCCGCCTTAACCGCTCGGCCACATTGTCTTTGATTAATATTGCTATCTCTTATTATATATTTTTTTATAAATTTTATACTTATTATATCTTATTTATATATATATTCTATCTTTTTTTTTATATCTATTTTATATCTTCTATTCACTTATTCATATATATATATATTTATTTATATAT
>NW_001858667.1:0-922 GCF_000209125.1 Entamoeba dispar SAW760
ATATAATAATATAAGATACTCTAATATACTAGAACATAGTTGAAACATATAAAAGTGCATTTGCCGGGACTCGAACCCGGATCTCCACCTTGGAAGGGTGGAATTCTGCCCTTAGACCACAAATGCTTACAATATAACATAAAGTAAAATAGAATATAGAGACCACAATAGGTTAGAATATAACATAAAGTACAATACAATATAACATAAACTAGAATATAGAGACGTCAAAACCTTAGAATATAACATAAAGTACAATATAGTCTACTTTACTTATCAACTTATTATACCGATATACTAGAAGTATATAGTATACAGCCTTATGTATATAATTTATTGCTATAAGAATATAAACGTATAACACATTAATAGATTAATAGATTAATAGATTAATACATAGCATAAATAAGTGTAAAGACTATAAGGTATAAAGAATGGTATAATATATACACATGATAAAATAGGTAGTAGTACATAAAAGGAATATAGTCATATAGTCATATAAACATATAATATTAATAAATACATATAATAATATATTAATATATTAATATAATAATATAGTCATATAATAATATAATAATAATATAAGATACTCTAATATACTAGAACATAGTTGAAACATATAAAAGTGCATTTGCCGGGACTCGAACCCGGATCTCCACCTTGGAAGGGTGGAATTCTGCCCTTAGACCACAAATGCTTACAATATAACATAAAGTAAAATAGAATATAGAGACCACAATAGGTTAGAATATAACATAAAGTACAATACAATATAACATAAACTAGAATATAGAGACGTCAAAACCTTAGAATATAACATAAAGTACAATATAGTCTACTTTACTTATCAACTTATTATACCGATATACTAGAAGTATATAGTATACAGCCTTATGTATATAATTTATTGCTATAA
>NW_001858666.1:0-971 GCF_000209125.1 Entamoeba dispar SAW760
ATGTCAAAATTTTCTCAGATAGAAAGCGACCAGAATTATATTTTATCTTTTGTAGAGTGCATATTAATGTGATTAATACTTAGTACTTTTATTAAAATTGACGACATTTAACTTCTTTCATTTGGTTTAGATAAAAATAGAATAAATTAATATCTCAAATACATGACGATCACAATTAATAATTTTTATCTTTTTGCAGAGTGCTTTTGAAGATAATTGATATATAGTACTTTATATTAAAATCATAAAAAGTGCACCTTTTTTCAACAAATTTGTTGAATTAATATCTCTGCTACAACCTCACCATTTCTGATAAAACTTTATTTTTTGGAGGATCCACAGAACGATATTGGATACCTAGTACTTTTTATTAAAATCAAAAAAGTGCACCTTTTTTCAATAAAATTGTTGAATTAATATCTCTGCTACAACCTCACCATTTCTGATAAAACTTTATTTTTTGGAGGATCCACAGAACGATATTGGATACCTAGTACTTTATATTAAAATCAAAAAAGTGCACCTTTTTTCAACAAATTTGTTGAATTAATATCTCTGCTACAACCTCACCATTTCTGATAAAACTTTATTTTTTGGAGGATCCACAGAACGATATTGGATACCTAGTACTTTATATTAAAATCATAAAAAGTGCACCTTTTTTCAATAAAATTGTTGAATTAATATCTCTGCTACAACCTCACCATTTCTGATAAAACTTTATTTTTTGGAGGATCCACAGAACGATATTGGATACCTAGTACTTTTTATTAAAATCAAAAAAGTGCACCTTTTTTCAACAAATTTGTTGAATTAATATCTCTGCTACAACCTCACCATTTCTGATAAAACTTTATTTTTTGGAGGATCCACAGAACGATATTGGATACCTAGTACTTTTTATTAAAATCAAAAAAGTGCACCTTTTTTCAATAAAATTGTTGAATTAATATCTCTGCTACAACCTCACC
>NW_001858665.1:0-574 GCF_000209125.1 Entamoeba dispar SAW760
AGTCTTTAATAAAAATAATCATTCATATCTCAAAAAATGTCAACGAAACTATAAAAATTTATAAGGTAAAAGTTGTTCAGATATTAATTTTAAACAAGTGATTTATTAATAAAAATTTATAAAAAATGATACTTCTATCATGATTTTTTTGAGACACAAAAAATGACTTATCTTAAATATACATCGTTTTTCATATAATATAAAATAATAATTATAATACTGATATATCAAATAAAATAATTGTTTTGTAGATAAAGTATTGAAGGACGTATAGATGAGTAGAGTCAATATTTTTTGTCACTGAGTCAATTTTATCATATCTCTGTAACAAGGTTGTTTTAATGAAAACTTATAAGGTAAAAAATGTTCTTGGAGGTAATCTGAAGACCTCATTTTTTAACAATTTTTTCATGATTATTTCATCATTTTATTTAACATAATTATGTATGAGAAATGAATTGTTTAGAATTCAATTCTGAACAACTTTTACCTTATAAATTTTTATACTTTCGTTGACATTTTTTGAGATATGAATGATTATTTTTATTAAAGACTATTAAAAAATTATTTAATA
>NW_001858664.1:0-911 GCF_000209125.1 Entamoeba dispar SAW760
CTTTATTTCTTTATCTTTTTATTGTGTTCTTCTCTTTATTATTTTATTTCATTCATTCTATTTTTCTATATATTTATTTTATTCTTTTATTATTCTTCTCTTATTTATTTCTTTATTATTTATTTATTGTTTTTTTATACATTACTTCTATTTGTTTTTCTTATTTCTTTCTTATTCTTTTCTTTCTTATTCTTTATTTTATTCATTTTTTATATTTTCTCTTTTTATTCTTTATATTTGATATTTCTTTATATTCTTTTTGTTTTATGTTGTTCTTTTATTTCTATTATTTATTATTTTTATTCTCTTTTTATCATTTATTCTTTATTTCTATTCTCTTATTTATTTTATTTGATATAAATCTATTTATTTCATTTCTTTATATTTTATTATCCTAATTATTATTTATTAATTTGTTCTTTCTTCATTTAATGATTTAATCTGATTATTCCAATATTAATCATGTTTATGTTTATTATGTTTATTGATACTCCCTTTGAACAATATTCTTCAATACTTTTATTTTTATTATATTCAAATTTATATCTTGATTCAAAATATGATAGTACACATTTTGTACTCCATTCTCCTTTATCTCAACATTCATATCATCAATGTACATGTTTATATTAATTTCTTTATCATATTTATTATCTATTTTAACTATTCTTTTATTATTTTGATTCCATTTTATTTGATATTTCTTTATTATCTTTTTTTGTTTCTTCTTCATTTTCTTCTATTATTTCATCTCTTATAACATATTGACATATATTCACTCTTTCATCTATTACATCTTTTATAAATTTTCTATGTTTATTTTCATATATTCATAATTAAATCTATATGTTTCTAAAATACTTATTCTAAATTTATATCTTTATTCTTTTAATTTATTATCTTTATCTTTA
>NW_001858662.1:0-299 GCF_000209125.1 Entamoeba dispar SAW760
TCATTCTAACATAATTTATTAATTATTGATAATTAAATCATTTTCTATAAAAAGTAATAAATATCAAATAACTTTTAGTGTACTAGTAATTGTTATAGTTATTATTAATTCTTGACGCAGTATAGATAAAATAATTTTTAACAATTCATTCTAACGTAATTTATTAATTATTGATAATTAAATCATTTTCTATAAAAAGTAATAAATATCAAATAACTTTTAGTGTACTAGTAATTGTTATAGTTATTATTAATTCTTGACGCAGTATAAATAAAATATTTTTAAACATTTCATTTAAA
>NW_001858661.1:0-848 GCF_000209125.1 Entamoeba dispar SAW760
ATTACCTTTATGCTACTATTATTATTATTATCATCTTATTCACTTATTATTATATTATTATATTATATTATTATGTTCTTTTTTTATTCCCTTATTCCCTTATTCTTTCTCTTTAGTAGATATATTCTTATATTTCTATTTCTATTTATTATACTTATACATGTATATATGTATATATCTTTTTATACTTCCTTAGTATTTTACTTAGTATTTTACTTCCTATATCCTTATTAGATGTACCTACTTTATACTATTACCTATATGCTATTCTTATCCCTTTATACTATACTATTCTATTCCTCTTATACTATTCTTATCCCTTTATACCTTTATATTCTTATACTTTTATACTTTTATACTTTTATACCTATAACCATTTATACCTTTATACCTTTATACCTTTATACCTTTATACTTTATACTATTTCCTCTTATACCACCTATTCTTATTATAAAAATACGCCCCCCGTGGGGCTCGAACCCACGACCGCGCGGTTAAGAGCCGCGCGCTCTACCGACTGAGCTAGGAAGGCTCACAGATTATTAGTATTCTTGACTTCTAGACTATGACTATATTTATATATATTTTTATATTTATTTAAATTTTATTTTATTATTTATGTTTATTTTATATATGTAATGACTTATTATATTTATTCCTTTTTATTTCTATATTTCTTTATATATTATATATTACTTATTACTTATTACTTATTACTTATTTTATACCTATTATATATAGACTATCTTTACTATACCTTATTCTTATTTTTTACTTTTTACTTTTTACTTTTTATTTCTTCTATGTATATATATATATTATATATGTACTTATGTACTTCTTATTC
>NW_001858660.1:0-977 GCF_000209125.1 Entamoeba dispar SAW760
ATTTCTACAATGAATAACAAAAAATAATCTATAAATAGAACACTATTATTTTAATAATTATTAATATCTCAAATGTACTGCGTCAAGAATTAATAATAACTATAACAATTACTAGTACACTAAAAGTTATTTGATATTTATTACTTTTTATAGAAAATGATTTAATTATCAATAATTAATAAATTATGTTAGAATGAATTGTTAAAAATTATTTTATCTATACTGCGTCAAGAATTAATAATAACTATAACAATTACTAGTACACTAAAAGTTATTTGATATTTATTACTTTTTATAGAAAATGATTTAATTATCAATAATTAATAAATTATGTTAGAATGAATTGTTAAAAATTATTTTATCTATACTGCGTCAAGAATTAATAATAACTATAACAATTACTAGTACACTAAAAGTTATTTGATATTTATTACTTTTTATAGAAAATGATTTAATTATCCATTTATTCATTAATCATTAAAATGAATTGTTAAAAATTATTTTATCTATACTGCGTCAAGAATTAATAATAACTATAACAATTACTAGTACACTAAAAGTTATTTGATATTTATTACTTTTTATAGAAAATGATTTAATTATCCATTTATTCATTAATCATTAAAATGAATTGTTAAAAATTATTTTATCTATACTGCGTCAAGAATTAATAATAACTATAACAATTACTAGTACACTAAAAGTTATTTGATATTTATTACTTTTTATAGAAAATGATTTAATTATCAATAATTAATAAATTATGTTAGAATGAATTGTTAAAAATTATTTTATCTATACTGCGTCAAGAATTAATAATAACTATAACAATTACTAGTACACTAAAAGTTATTTGATATTTATTACTTTTATAGAAATGATTTAATTATCATAATTAATAAATTATGTTAGATGATTGTTAAAATATTTATCTATACTGCGTCAGATATATACTATACATTACTAGTACACTAAAG
>NW_001858659.1:0-850 GCF_000209125.1 Entamoeba dispar SAW760
TTTTTGTCCTGAGTCATTTTATCATATCTCTGTACAAGGTTGTTTTAATGAAAACTTATAAGGTAAAAAATGTTCTTGGAGGTAATCTGAAGACCTCATTTTTTAACAATTTTTTCATGATTATTTCATCATTTTATTTAACATAATTATGTATGAGAAATGAATTGTTTAGAATTCAATTCTGAACAACTTTTACCTTATAAATTTTTATACTTTCGTTGACATTTTTTGAGATATTAATATAAAAAAATAATGATTAATATTAAAAAGAAATACATAATGAAGATAAAATAAAATAAATAAATCATGAATAATAACTAATACAGATTAAGATAATTGTTAAACAGAATTTAATTTAAAGAATGAGATATAAAGATATTAAATAATTTTTTAATAGTCTTTAATAAAAATAATCATTCATATCTCAAAAAATGTCAACGAAAGTATAAAAATTTATAAGGTAAAAGTTGTTCAGATATTAATTTTAAACAAGTGATTTATTAATAAAAATTTATAAAAAATGATACTTCTATCATGATTTTTTTGAGACACAAAAAATGACTTATCTTAAATATACATCGTTTTTCATATAATATAAAATAATAATTATAATACTGATATATCAAATAAAATAATTGTTTTGTAGATAAAGTATTGAAGGACGTATAGATGAGTAGAGTCAATATTTTTTGTCACTGAGTCAATTTTATCATATCTCTGTAACAAGGTTGTTTTAATGAAAACTTATAAGGTAAAAAATGTTCTTGGAGGTAATCTGAAGACCTCATTTTTTAACAATTTTTTCATGATTATTTCATCATTGAGCATTACCTTTGAATAACAAAAAAAG
>NW_001858658.1:0-206 GCF_000209125.1 Entamoeba dispar SAW760
ATTTTTGTCATATTTTATTTTATGGTTAAATTTTTACTCGTTTTTAACATTTTAATAGAATTAATTATCTTTCTTTTTTATCATTAAATATTAAATTGGTAAAATAAAGTATAATTATTTTAATTTTTTAACAGAATTTTTGTCCTATTTTATTTTATGGTTATTAATATTATCAATTAGTTATTAATATCTCAAAAAATGTCAAC
>NW_001858657.1:0-962 GCF_000209125.1 Entamoeba dispar SAW760
CTCCCGCCGTTACCCGCGCTTAAGTAAATTTCATTACCTTGACATTCAGAGCACTGGGCAGAAATCACATTCTGTAATGAACCTTTTAGATTTATCAGAATGCTATGTTTTTATTAAACAGTCGGATTCCCCTAACCTTTAAAGTTCTGATTCGATTTTAATCCTTTTACAAGGAAATCACCAGAGCTACTCTTTCTTGCTAACTTACAGAGCTATGTTGCCGACTTCCCTTACCTGCGTTATTCTATTTAACTAAAGATTTTGCTTCTTGGAGACCTGTTGCGGTTATTAGTACGAGCAAAAGAATTCTTTAATTAGCTTTATGCTAAGATTCCCTTTAATTTTTATGAAGACTGCAAAAATACCACAATTCAATCATATGTTGAATTTCTTACAAAGCCAATAAATTCCACTTCTCTGATTGATTCATTTCAGTGGAGTTTACTTTTGTTAAGAAGAAAAGAGAACTCTTCCGTAGATTTTCACACTCCATTTTAAAGTTCATGATATGTTACCATTTTATTCGATTTAATCTTATTTCTAAGATTTAATCATTAATTCTCTTGATTAAGAACTATTAATCTTATTCCCTTTCAATCCTTATATTGACTATATGTCACTTATATATTTCTTAAGGATTTCCATCTGTAATTTAGGATCGATTCACCCTAATCCAAGTAATGTTGTTTAGGAACCTTTCTCCTCTTCAGTTCTAAGATGTTTTTTTCCTCTTCTTAGTATTTTGCTACTACCACCAAGATCTGCACTAAGGACAGTTTCAATCTAAATTACTTTAAATCTTTACTACTTTTGTTGTCCTTACGCCATTTCGTTTCCTTACTCGTTAAAATGTCTTCATTTTAACGGTCGAGTATCAGTTAAGAAATTATAATGCCATCCATTTTCACGACTCATTCATTCGATAGGTGAGTTGTTACACATTCCTTAGCGGTTTCCGACTT
>NW_001858656.1:0-926 GCF_000209125.1 Entamoeba dispar SAW760
TCTATTGACATCTCCTCAGCATTGTCCCATGCTTGAATATTCATTAACATAATGTTTTGCTTTAAACACCTTATTTTATTCAAAGTAATGACAACTCAATTACTTGAATTGTCTCCTTCTTTGATTTTAATTTAACATTTCTAGAAACTTCACTTAATGTAAAGTCTTCAAAATGTATAAAATCACATTTTAATTCAACTACGAGCGTTTTAATCACAGCAACTTTAATATACACTATTGGAGCTGGAATTACCGCGGCTGCTGGCACCAGACTTGCCCTCCAATTGATTTCGTAGGAGAATTTACCTCCTACTCATTCCTTCAAGAATTGATTTTACTCAACTCTAGAGTTATGTGTCGTCACTACCTCTTCAATTCGAAAGTGGGTAATTTACGCGCCTGCTGCCTTCCTTAGAAGTGGTAGCCATCTGTAAAGCTCCCTCTCCGATGTCGAACCCCAATTCCTCGTTATCCGTTATAATCTTGGTAGTCCTCGATACTACCAACTGATTGATAGATCAGAAATTCTCATTGGTTACTTGTTAAACACTGTGTGTTCTACAATTGTCGTGGCATCCTAACTCACTTAGAATGTCATTTCTCAATTTACTTACATAAATTGGCCACTTTGTACTAATACAAATTGGATCGTCTCAAGTATTATCTTTATCATTCACAAAGCTATCCTTGTACTTTACTAACCAAAGAAACTATTACTGTTATAATGAGCCGTCCGCAGTTTCATCCTACTTGGTCTTTATACTTACACATGCATGGCTTAATCTTTAACATCAGCATATAATACTGGCAGGATCAACCAGATATTTTATTCTTCTTCCTTTTTAAAAGGAAGGATTCTTTATTCTTACTTCTCTTTTGTATTTATATCCATTTTTCCTTTCTTTATTCTCCTACTTTTGACTTCT
>NW_001858655.1:0-988 GCF_000209125.1 Entamoeba dispar SAW760
AATATTACAGGAAAACTGATAGCAAAGAAGTACTGTGAAGGAAAACTTAAAAGAACTTTGGAAAAAGAGTGAAAAGAGCTTGAAAGAGTAATATGTGAACGGATAATTTATAAGAAAAATAGTAGAATGTATTATAAATAAAAATATAAAAAGATTAGATATATAAGTAGTATATTTAATAAGATTGTATTGAAATTTGTAATATAGGAAATTATTAAGAGCAAGAGAATTATTTCATTTATAGTGATTATTAATAAACGAGAATATTAAGAGAAATCTTAGTATTTAATTGTGAATTAAAAGTAAAAATCCAATAATAATGGAATGATAAAAGCTATTTAAGGTAAGATTAATACATTTAATCCCGAGAATAGAAACTCTTGAAGAAGTAAATTATCTACCCGTCTTGAAACACGGACCAAGGAGTCTAACATGGATGCGAATGAGAATAGCAGGAAAGCTATAACATGAAGAGAAAACGAAAAACTATGAGAGTGTAGAAATACATTTAGCAATAGTATCTTTCAATAGAAGAAGTAAATATGTTAGGACCCGAAAGATGGTGAACTATACTTGAACGGATTGAAGCCGAAGGAAACTTTGGTGGAAGATTCACGCAGTGTTAACGTGCAAATTACTTGTCATATTTGAGTATAGGGGCGAAAGACTCATCGAACTATCTAGTAGCTGGTTCCACCTGAATATTCCCTTAGGAAGGTCAAAGTATTAATAGTATTGATTGGTAAAGATAATGATTAGGTGTAATGGGTGAGTATTTTCACTCAACATCTTGTCAAACTATGAATAAACAAAGAAGAATTCTCAGTGTTAAATACACTTCAGGAATTTAAATATAAACATACTTTGAATCGGCCAAGTCTGGTAAGCAGGACTGGCGATGCGGGAAGAACCGAACGTCGAGATAAAGTGCCAAAAAGAAACATAACGAGTACCACAAAAGGTATTCATTCATATTGACAATAGGACG
>NW_001858654.1:0-991 GCF_000209125.1 Entamoeba dispar SAW760
TATAGAAATAAATACATACATAGATATATAAATAAAGATATATATAAATAAATAAATAAAGAAATATATATATATATATAAATAAAGAAATATATATATAATAGAATATAAAGGTTATAGAAGTTGAAAGGGATTAAAGTAAAGTAATCTAGTCAATAAAAAGACGAGCTTGGCAGGGATCGAACCTGCAATCCCCAGATTCGTAGTCTGATGCGTTTCCATTGCGCCACAAGCCCTATAACATTCATAAAATACTGGGAAGATAAAAAAAGGGATATATAAGTTATATAAATGTTATAAGTTATATAAATGTTATAAGTTATATAAATGATATAAGTTATATAAATGATATAAGTTATATAAATGATATAGATATGATATAGATATAGATATAGATATGATATATAAAAGACATAAGAAAGATAAGATATAAAATAAACAGACTAGGAATAATAATAAAAGTACATAGTCATATAATAATATAATAATATAAGAAAATATATGATAGTCATAGTCATAAGTAAGTAGGATAACGGTAGGTTCATATCAAGTAGGATACACCCGTTCCCATCCGAACACGGAAGTAAAGATGCTTAGAGCCTGATCAGTACCATTATGTTCACACAGATGGGAACGTCAGGTAATCTACCTTTTTGTTTTTATATAGAGAGTTTTTTTTTAAATAAAGGAATAAAGGAATAAAGGAATATAGAAATATAGAAATATAGAAATAAAGGAATATAGAAATAAATACATACATAGATATATAAATAAAGATATATATAAATAAATAAATAAAGAAATATATATATATATATAAATAAAGAAATATATATATAATAGAATATAAAGGTTATAGAAGTTGAAAGGGATTAAAGTAAAGTAATCTAGTCAATAAAAGACGAGCTTGGCAGGATCGAACCTGCATCCCAGATCGTAGTCTGATGCGTTTCATTGCGCACAAGCCTATACATTCATAAATACTGGGAAG
>NW_001858653.1:0-946 GCF_000209125.1 Entamoeba dispar SAW760
GGGTGTAGTATTTTCACTCAACATCTTGTCAAACTATGAATAAACAAAGAAGAATTCTCAGTGTTAAATACACTTCAGGAATTTAAATATAAACATACTTTGAATCGGCCAAGTCTGGTAAGCAGGACTGGCGATGCGGGATGAACCGAACGTCGAGATAAAGTGCCAAAAAGAAACATAACGAGTACCACAAAAGGTATTCATTCATATTGACAATAGGACGGTGGCCATGGAAGTCGGAAACCGCTAAGGAATGTGTAACAACTCACCTATCGAATGAATGAGTCCTGAAAATGGATGGCATTATAATTTCTTAACTGATACTCGACCGTTAAAATGAAGACATTTTAACGAGTAAGGAAACGAAATGGCGTAAGGACAACAAAAGTAGTAAAGATTTAAAGTAATTTAGATTGAAACTGTCCTTAGTGCAGATCTTGGTGGTAGTAGCAAATACTAAGAAGAGGAAAAAAACATCTTAGAACTGAAGAGGAGAAAGGGTCCTAAACAACATTACTTGGATTAGGGTGAATCGATCCTAAATTACAGATGGAAATCCTTAAGAAATATATAAGTGACATATAGTCAATATAAGGATTGAAAGGGAATAAGATTAATAGTTCTTAATCAAGAGAATTAATGATTAAATCTTAGAAATAAGATTAAATCGAATAAAATGGTAACATATCATGAACTTTAAAATGGAGTGTGAAAATCTACGGAAGAGTTCTCTTTTCTTCTTAACAAAAGTAAACTCCACTGAAATGAATCAATCAGAGAAGTGGAATTTATTGGCTTTGTAAGAAATTCAACATATGATTGAATTGTGGTATTTTTGCAGTCTTCATAAAAATTAAAGGGAATCTTAGCATAAAGCTAATTAAAGAATTCTTTTGCTCGTACTAATAACCGCAACAGGTCTCCAAGAAGCAAAATCTTTAGTTAA
>NW_001858652.1:0-947 GCF_000209125.1 Entamoeba dispar SAW760
TTTGATATTTATTACTTTTTAAGAAATATAGATATTTAATTATTTATTGATTTTTTAACTAATATAACACTTGAAAAATATTTTATATAATTTTGAACGTAATTTATTTGTGGTATGAAATATTATATTATTATATATTTTGGTACATGTAATTTATTGTTATAAAATGTTATAAAAATTGAGTTAATAACAATTTCTATTTTTAATGAATTTTTTGTTATTCTATTTTTAGAAATAAGATAAATTCAAATCATTCTTGAATTTTTTGTTTTTAAATTTTTGAAAATTCTATGGAAGTAATTTTCTTCATTTTCGAATTTGGAAAATTTTATGACATATTATGTTCTATTTTTAAAGTAAACTATTTTCAAAAAATTTTGTTAATTATTCAAAAATTCTATTTTTAAAAGAAAGAATTCCCATTTTCAGAGTAAATTTTCTTATTTTTAGAAGAAATATCTTTAGAATTTTTACTTTTAGAAAATACATTAAAGTATCAGTAAAATATAATAAATAATATTTTAATAATTTTTAATATCAAATAAAATAACTAGTATAAAAGAGGGTATTAAAAGACTTAATAATATTTAAATTTAAAATGTCAAAAAATTGGGTATAAACCCAATAAAGGACAGATGAGAAAAGAAGAAATAAATCTTCTGTTGAAGAATTTCGAATTAAATAATTCGAAAATTCAAAATAGTTTTGGGTCTCAAAAAACCCACGAGAAACAAAACTATTTTGAGTAGTATTTAATTATGTTAAGCATTCTTAAAATAAATTATAAACATATTTACAGCTTCATTAAATAAAACCATAAACATACATTACCATAAAAGCATTAAGAGAATAAGGATGATTAATAATAATTAATGCTACTATATAATGAGAGGAATAATAAAGAGAGAATATAGCATTTACGTTTGTTTAAATAATAAATTATGAGA
>NW_001858651.1:0-976 GCF_000209125.1 Entamoeba dispar SAW760
AATAAGAGAGACTAATATACTAAGAAATATTAAGAGACTATTAGACTAATATACTAAGAGAATATTAAAAGATTACTAAGAGACTACTAGACTAATACGCTAAGAGATATTAAGAGACTATTAGACTAATACATAGGTGAGAATGTTAATGTTTGTATTATTTAATTTATAACAATATACTAACCAAATAGATTATTAGACTAAGAGATTTAAAAGACTACTAGACTATTATAAGATATTAAAAGACTACTAGACTACACAAGATATTAAAAGACTATTAATGTTTGTATTATTTAAACACAAAGAGATTATTAATGTTTGTATTATTTAATTTATAATTCTATACTAACCAAATAGATGAATAACTATGTATAATATAATAGTTTTGGGTCTCAAAAAACCCACGAGAAACAAAACTATTTTGAGTAGTATTTAATTATGTTAAGCATTCTTAAAATAAATTATAAACATATTTACAGCTTCATTAAATAAAACCATAAACATACATTACCATAAAAGCATTAAGAGAATAAGGATGATTAATAATAATTAATGCTACTATATAATGAGAGGAATAATAAAGAGAGAATATAGCATTTACGTTTGTTTAAATAATAAATTATGAGAGAATAGCACAGTTTGTCAATAAAATAATAAATAAAATAAGTATTCATAATATTTAGGGAGAATAATATAAGAGATAAACAGAATAAGTAATCTCATAGAAGAGATTAATTAAAGAAATAAGAAATGATTATTAAAAGAATTTAATATAATCATAATAGATATATGTTGTTAAGAATGAAAGAATTTAAAGAAATAAATATAAGACTGAATATAAAGAAAATTGTACTTGATCTAACTATATAAAAGTAATTAGATGACAGAACAGATTTAAATAATATAAGTTTGTTTTTAGTATATTAGTAATAAAAAGAGTCAAAGTAGGAGAATAAGAAAGGAAAATGGAATAATA
>NW_001858650.1:0-574 GCF_000209125.1 Entamoeba dispar SAW760
CTTTTTATTGACTAGATTACTTTACTTTAATCCCTTTCAACTTCTATAACCTTTATATTCTATTATATATATATTTCTTTATTTATATATATATATATATTTCTTTATTTATTTATTTATATATATCTTTATTTATATATCTATGTATGTATTTATTTCTATATTCCTTTATTTCTATATTTCTATATTTCTATATTCCTTTATTCCTTTATTCCTTTATTTAAAAAAAAACTCTCTATATAAAAACAAAAAGGTAGATTACCTGACGTTCCCATCTGTGTGAACATAATGGTACTGATCAGGCTCTAAGCATCTTTACTTCCGTGTTCGGATGGGAACGGGTGTATCCGACTTGATATGAACCTACCGTTATCCTACTTACTTATGACTATGACTATCATATATTTTCTTATATTATTATATTATTATATGACTATGTACTTTTATTATTATTCCTAGTCTGTTTATTTTATATCTTATCTTTCTTATGTCTTTTATATATCATATCTATATCTATATCTATATCATATCTATATCATTTATATAACTTATATCATTTATATAACTTATATCA
>NW_001858649.1:0-853 GCF_000209125.1 Entamoeba dispar SAW760
AAGCATACGCTTTTTAGACTTTATATTACTTATCATATCCTAGATATATTAGATATACTACTTATACTACTTATACTACTTATACTATTTTTATTATTTTTATTATTTTTATTATTTTTATTATCTTTATTATCTTTATTATCTTTACTATCTTTACTATCTTTACTATCTTTACTATCTTTACTACACCTTCCATCTTATCTTATGTATATAACTATATCACTATATTCCCTACCAACTTATTATTATATGTATATCTTATCATATGTATATATCACTATTCTTTAGTTACTTACTTATCTATATATAAATATATATAAACCTTTATCTATATCACTATCTATATCCTTTATCTATATATATATATATCTTTGTCTATATCTTTATCTATATCACTTGATATATCTTTATCTACTTTATTTATATCACTAACTATATCCTTTTGACCTTTTACTACTTTATAAACCTTTCTTAGTGTATCTATATACCTTTGACCTTTTACCAGTTTATAAAGGTTTCATGGTGTAGTTGGTTATCACATCATCTTGACGTGGTGAGGGTCCCCGGATCGAACCCGGGTGAAACCATTTTATACTTATAGTAGATGTTTATACTTATAATGTATATCATTCCTTTATATATCTATTTTATATTTATATTTATATTTATATTTATATTTATACATCTATGTTTAATTATTTCAGAAACTATACCTATACCTATATTCTTATCCTTTATATATGTTTATTTATATGTATATATGTATATATGTTTATATAATCTACTTCTTTATATGTTATTATGTTATTATGTGATTATGTTATTAAGTATATATGTATATATGTTTATATGT
>NW_001858648.1:0-359 GCF_000209125.1 Entamoeba dispar SAW760
AGTTACTCCCGCCGTTAACCCGCGCTTAAGTAAATTTCATTACCTTGACATTCAGAGCACTGGGCAGAAATCACATTCTGTAATGAACCTTTTAGATTTATCAGAATGCTATGTTTTTATTAAACAGTCGGATTCCCCTAACCTTTAAAGTTCTGATTCGATTTTAATCCTTTTACAAGGAAATCACCAGAGCTACTCTTTCTTGCTAACTTACAGAGCTATGTTGCCGACTTCCCTTACCTGCGTTATTCTATTTAACTAAAGATTTTGCTTCTTGGAGACCTGGTGCGGTTATTAGTACGAGCAAAAGAATTCTTTAATTAGCTTTATGCTAAGAATCCCTTTAATTTTTATGAAGA
>NW_001858647.1:0-956 GCF_000209125.1 Entamoeba dispar SAW760
CTTATATATTCCTTTTATTATACTTTTAGTGTACACTCTATTCTTTTATATTATCTATACTATTTTATACTATTTTATACTATCTTATACTACTTATACTACTTATAGTGTTTTATACTATGTAACTACTACTTCCTTTCCTTATATTCTTACTATCCCTATTAACTTTATTACCTTTATTACCTTTACTACCTTTACTACCTTTTATTATCTTTACTTTTGATATATGTGTTCTAGATATCATCCACCTCTGTACTTATGTACTTATCTGATAATGGGCATATGGCGCAATGGAAACGCATCAGACTTCGGATCTGAGGATTGCAGGTTCGATCCCTGCTATGCTCGTCTTTTTATCTATAACTTATCCTTATATTATATATACACCTTTATCTATACTATTATACTTATCCTATTTATATTATATATACTATACACTATTCTATTTATACACTATACTTTATATACTATTATTATTTTTATTATTTATAGACTATACACTATTCTATTATCTATACTTTATACTTTATACTTTATAGACTATAGACTATAGACTATTATTATATTTATACTTTATATTTTATATTTTATACTTTATATTTTATATTTTATACTTTATACTTTATAGACTATTATTATATCTATACTTTATACACTATAACCTATTAATATAGATATACACTATTATTATATGTTTCCACTATTATTATATCTATTTTTGTTTTTATTCTATGTTATTGTTTGAATAGGGAACGTAGCTCAGTTGGTAGAGCGTAAGTCTCATAATCTTAAGGTCGTGAGTTCGATACTCACCGTTCCCACCTTTTTGTACATCTATATGACATCTATTACTATATTTTACATCTATTAACTTATATATTCCTTTATATACTTTAGTGTACACTCTATCTTTATATATCTATACTATTTATACTATTTATACTATCTATACTACT
>NW_001858646.1:0-930 GCF_000209125.1 Entamoeba dispar SAW760
TATCTACCCATTTCTATCATATATTATTTATTTTTATTCTTTTTATATGTTTATTCTATATGACTATTCACCTTACTATTCTATCTATTTATTATTCTATATGACAAAACTACTTCCTATTCTATCTATTTATTATTCTATATGACTATTCACCTTACTATTCTATCATGTTTATTACTATTCTATCATGTTTATTACTATTCTTGTTTTTCTACTTTCTATTTCCTTCAAGGTAATAGCAAGAGTGGCCGAGTGGTCCAAGGCGTCCGTTTCAGGTACGGATCTCTTCGGAGGCGTGGGTTCAAACCCCACCTCTTGCATCTTTTAATAGTATATTCCTACTATACTTCCACCTATACTATACTATACTATACTCTTATAACTTATACTTTATACCTTATACTTTATACCTTATATCTTATATCTTATACCTTATACTTTATACTTTATATCTTTTCTATATGTTTTATTCTATAACTACTATAACTATATCCTTTATACTTTTCCTCTACTTATCTATTTTATGTATACTACTTATACTAGATATGTTATTATGTTCATATCCTACCACACTTACTCTTTATCTTTATTCTCTATATATTTATACTTGTCTATATTCTATATTTTTGTATCATCTAGTATGTTTCTATTAGAGTCTTATACCACTTTCTATATTCTATTAGAGTCTTATACTACCTTCCTATATTTTCTTACTTTCTTATACTACTTTCTATAATCTATTAGACTTATATACTACTTTCTATAATCTATTAGATTTTTATACCACTTTCTATAATCTATTAGACTTTTATACCACTTTCCTTTCTATATTTAAAGGTTAATGACAATGTGGCCGAGTGGTCTAAGGCGTGTGACTCGAAATCACTTCTCCTATGGAGGCGTAGTTCAAATCCTGCCATTGTCGTACTT
>NW_001858645.1:0-904 GCF_000209125.1 Entamoeba dispar SAW760
AAAAGTTATTTGATATTTATTACTTTTTATAGAAAATGATTTAATTATCCATTTATTCAATTAGTAAAGTTAAAGACTATTTTAAATTAAAAAACTATATTATTTTATTATTTAAACTATTTCAATTCAAACATTAAAAAAATAAATAAAAAATCGTTCAATTAATCATTATAATATCATTAAATAAAAAGTTGTTTAGAATTCAATTCTGAACAACTTTTACCTTATAAATTTTTATACTTTCGTTGACATTTTTTGAGATATTAATAACTAATTGATAATATTAATAACCATAAAATAAAATATGACAAAAATTCTGTTAAAAAATTAAAATAATTATACTTTATTTTACCAATTTAATATTTAATGATAAAAAAGAAAGATAATTAATTATATTAAAATGTTAAAAATGAGTAAAAATTTAACCATAAAATAAAATATGACAAAAATTCTGTTAAAAAATTAAAATAATTATACTTTATTTTACCAATTTAATGAAAAAACAGAAAAGATAATTAATTATATTAAAATGTTAAAAAAGAATAAAAGGAATAAAAAGAAATAAATTTAATAATTTTAATGAATATAGGATGAAAAAAAGAATTGATAATACATTTTAAAATAAGTTTTATATAAATTTAAATAGAAATTACGGTTAAGTCTCAGCAAATCGTTTCATTCAATACCCGAGAGTATTGATTAAGAAACTCTAAAGCTTACAACACCGATTTCTGATGCCATCGTCTATAAGCAACAGTTATGCTTTGAATTTTGTTAACTCAGTATTCACTACCCTTTTGATAGAGTAATACACGAGATAATAAATACAACGTATATAATTTTTCAATTGTACTAAAGTAACAAGAAAAAGACAAAGTATTCATCTAGACGAAATTCTGGCTTG
>NW_001858644.1:0-974 GCF_000209125.1 Entamoeba dispar SAW760
CTTATAGATAGAAAAATGGATTTAAATCTCCTTATTTAGAGGAAGGAGAAGTCGTAACAAGGTTTCCGTAGGTGAACCTGCGGAAGGATCATTAAAAGAAAAGAAATAATCTTTTAAAATAAAACAAGAAATTTATAGAATAAGATAATCTACAAAGAAAATAATAAAAGTAAGAATAAAAGGAATTAGAATATAAGAAGAAAGAAAAAGTATAATAAAATATTACTTTGGATAGTTTAGTTTCCTGTGCGATGAAGAACGCAATGAATTGCGATAAGTGATAGGAACAATAAAATGTGAATATCCAAACTTTGAATGCTTGAAAGTATACTTATGAACTTCAAGGTATATATGATATTCAATATCCAAAATAAAAGAGTATATTAAAAGCAAATATTAGTAGAAGTGAGAAGTAGCTAGTGGGTAAAAGAGAGAAGAAGTAAAGAGCTTTAACCAGATATCTATAAGTGAGTTAATAAATAAAGATTTGAGTATCGTAAGAGGACTCCCTTAACTTAAGCATATCAATAAGGGAAGGAAGAAAAAATAACAATGATTTCTTAAGTAATGGCGAATGAAAAAGAAAAAGACCAAGTTGATAAAAATGGATAATTGTAAAAAGGTTAGAAGAATACAGCAATGTGTGAGGCTAGTCTTAAATTATTCAGAGTGTAACTAAAAGAAAAATTATATTTAAAAGAGATAATTTAGATTGAATTCAGAACGAATGCTGAGCCAGAGAGAGTGAAAGCCTCGTCAATTTAAATATATTTTGAAAAGAATATAGTTTAGAAAAGAGTAAATTTATTTGGAAGTATAAATCGAAAAGTGATAGTATTCATCAAAGTCTAAATATTACAGGAAAACTGATAGCAAAGAAGTACTGTGAAGGAAACTTAAAGACTTTGGAAAAGAGTGAAAGAGCTTGAAAGAGTAATATGTGACGGATATTTATAGAAAATAGTAGATGTATT
>NW_001858643.1:0-865 GCF_000209125.1 Entamoeba dispar SAW760
TATAAATAGAAACTATTATTTTAATAATTATTAATATCTCAAATGTACTGCGTCAAGAATTAATAACAACTGCATTTTTTAAGTGCATGATGTAAGGTAATAGATACCTAGTACTTTTTATTAAAATCAAAAAAGTGCACCTTTTTTCAATAAAATTGTTGAACTTGTATCTCATCTACAACCTCACCATTTCTGATAAAACTTTATTTTTTGGAGGTTCCATATAAAGTTACTAGATACCTAGTACTTTTTATTAAAATCAGACGCATTTAACTTCTTTCGTCTAATTTAGACAGAAACATGTCAAAAATTATCTCAGATAGAAAGCGACCAGAATTAATAATTTTTATCTTTTTGTAGAGTGCATATTAATGTGATTAATACTTAGTACTTTTTATTAAAATTGACGACATTTAACTTCTTTCATTTGGTTTAGATAAAAATAGAATAAATTAATATCTCAAATACATGACGATCACAATTAATAATTTTTATCTTTTTGCAGAGTGCTTTTGAAGATAATTGATATATAGTACTTTATATTAAAATCATAAAAAGTGCACCTTTTTTCAACAAATTTGTTGAATTAATATCTCTGCTACAACCTCACCATTTCTGATAAAACTTTATTTTTTGGAGGATCCACAGAACGATATTGGATACCTAGTACTTTTTATTAAAATCAAAAAAGTGCACCTTTTTTCAATAAAATTGTTGAATTAATATCTCTGCTACAACCTCACCATTTCTGATAAAACTTTATTTTTTGGAGGATCCACAGAACGATATTGGATACCTAGTACTTTATATTAAAATCAAAAAAGTGCACCTTTTTTCAACAAATTTGTTGAATTAATATCTCTGC
>NW_001858642.1:0-972 GCF_000209125.1 Entamoeba dispar SAW760
AAGATATAAAATAAATAAAATATATATATATAACATATAAAAAAAATAAAGAAGTAAGTTTAAGTTATAAAAGGTTATATAAAAGAGTGAATAAGTTAGTCGGAATAGTTAAAGAATAGAATAGTATAGTCATATAAACATATAAACATATAAACATATAATAATATATAGATAATATAAATAGAAAGAAATATATATAATATAAACATAATATGTAAACAGATTATATGATAAAGTAGTTATAGTAAGCTCTCATAGCTCAGTCGGTAGAGCATGGTGCTAATAACGCCAGGGTCGCAGGTTCGAAACCTGCTGAGAGCATTGTTTTTAAAGAAATACATACATATTATACATATTATACATATTATACATATTATACATATACATACATGAGAGTATTTGTATAAAAGGAATAAAGTAATAAAGTAATAAAGGAATAAAGTATAAAAAGAATATAGTAATATAGTAATAAAGGAATAAAGTATAAAAGGAATAAAGTATAAAAGGAATAAAGTATAAAAGGAATAAAGTATAAAAGGAATATAGTAATAAAGGAATATAATAATAAAGGATATAAGTATAAGTATAAGTATAAGTCATGAATATAAAATAGAATATAGAATATAAAGGATATAATATATAATATATAAAGTAGAATATATACATATAATATATATAATAAATATAATAATATATAATATATAATATATAAGGGAAGTACATAAAAAGAATATAGTATAGATTAAATATAGATGAAGGGGGCTTAGCTCAGTGGCAGAGCAGCTGACTCCAGATCAGCCGGTCAGTGGTTCAATCCCTCTAGCCCTCACTTTTTATACATATAGTATCCATAAAGTATAGATAAAGTAAGATATAGTATATCTAGTGTATAAGTAGAGGATACATATAGTAGATAGTAGATAGTATGATAGTATGATAGTATGATAGTATGATAGTATGATAGTAAGAAAT
>NW_001858641.1:0-1003 GCF_000209125.1 Entamoeba dispar SAW760
TAATAATATAAGTTTGTTTTTTAGTATAATTAGTAAATAAAAAAGAAGTCAAAAGTAGGAGAATAAAGAAAGGAAAAATGGATATAAATACAAAAGAGAAGTAAGAATAAAGAATCCTTCCTTTTAAAAAGGAAGAAGAATAAAATATCTGGTTGATCCTGCCAGTATTATATGCTGATGTTAAAGATTAAGCCATGCATGTGTAAGTATAAAGACCAAGTAGGATGAAACTGCGGACGGCTCATTATAACAGTAATAGTTTCTTTGGTTAGTAAAGTACAAGGATAGCTTTGTGAATGATAAAGATAATACTTGAGACGATCCAATTTGTATTAGTACAAAGTGGCCAATTTATGTAAGTAAATTGAGAAATGACATTCTAAGTGAGTTAGGATGCCACGACAATTGTAGAACACACAGTGTTTAACAAGTAACCAATGAGAATTTCTGATCTATCAATCAGTTGGTAGTATCGAGGACTACCAAGATTATAACGGATAACGAGGAATTGGGGTTCGACATCGGAGAGGGAGCTTTACAGATGGCTACCACTTCTAAGGAAGGCAGCAGGCGCGTAAATTACCCACTTTCGAATTGAAGAGGTAGTGACGACACATAACTCTAGAGTTGAGTAAAATCAATTCTTGAAGGAATGAGTAGGAGGTAAATTCTCCTACGAAATCAATTGGAGGGCAAGTCTGGTGCCAGCAGCCGCGGTAATTCCAGCTCCAATAGTGTATATTAAAGTTGCTGTGATTAAAACGCTCGTAGTTGAATTAAAATGTGATTTTATACATTTTGAAGACTTTACATTAAGTGAAGTTTCTAGAAATGTTAAATTAAAATCAAAGAAGGAGACAATTCAAGTAATTGAGTTGTCATTACTTTGAATAAAATAAGGTGTTTAAAGCAAAACATTATGTTAATGAATATTCAAGCATGGGACAATGCTGAGGAGATGTCAATTAGACATTTCGAGAGAAGGATAAAAGGAACATTGGGG
>NW_001858640.1:0-798 GCF_000209125.1 Entamoeba dispar SAW760
TTCACAATTTTATTGAAAAAAGGTGCACTTTTTTGATTTTAATAAAAAGTACTAGGTATCTATTACCTTACATCATGCACTTAAAAAATGCAGTTGTTATTAATTCTTGACGCAGTACATTTGAGATATTAATAATTATTAAAATAATAGTGTTCTATTTATAGATTATTTTTTGTTATTCATTGTAGAAATAACATTTTTTAAATCAAGATTTTATGAAGTATAAGTTATTTATTTTTAAATCAACATTTTTCAAAAAATCTTTTCTATTAAAAAACTATATTATTTTATTATTTAAACTATTTCAATTCAAACGTTAAAAAGATGAATAAAATCGTTCAATTTATCATTACAACATCATTAAATAAAGAGTTGTTTAGAATTCAATTCTGAACAACTTTTACCTTATAAATTTTTATACTTTCGTTGACATTTTTTGAGATATTAATATAAAAAAATAATGATTAATATTAAAAAGAAATACATAATGAAGATAAAATAAAATAAATAAATCATGAATAATAACTAATACAGATTAAGATAATTGTTAAACAGAATTTAATTTAAAGAATGAGATATAAAGATATTAAATAATTTTTTAATAGTCTTTAATAAAAATAATCATTCATATCTCAAAAAATGTCAACGAAAGTATAAAAATTTATAAGGTAAAAGTTGTTCAGATATTAATTTTAAACAAGTGATTTATTAATAAAAATTTATAAAAAATGATACTTCTATCATGATTTTTTTGAGACACAAAAAATGACTTATCTTAAATATACATCGTTTTTCATA
>NW_001858639.1:0-972 GCF_000209125.1 Entamoeba dispar SAW760
CGATATTACAAGGAATTCCTCGTTCAAAACAAATAATTCCAATCATTTATCCCTGTCATGTACGTTCTTTTGAGTTTTCCTTAACTATTTCAATCTCGGTACACCACTTACTATCCCTACCTATTAGACATAGCCTAATAAATAAGGTGTAAATGATAAAATGCTCTCTAGTAACTCCATTGTAGCGCGCGTGCGGCCCAAGATGTCTAAGGGCATCACAGACCTGTTATTGCTGAATGCTTCCTTTTTCTTTTTCCCACGTTAAAAGAGTTCTAATCGAAATTAGATAACTAACAATTAAAATAGGACAATTGAAATGTGTCCCTTTAAGAAGTGGTACTTACGCACCTGTTCTTGCGAACATTTCTGTCTTATAGGCAGAAAACTAATTAATAGGTTTCAGTCTCGTTCGTTACCGGAATTAACCTGACAAATCACTCCACCAACTAAGAACGGCCATGCACCACTACCCAATAAATCATGAAAGAACTCTTAATCTGTCATTCCTTCTACTGTTCGGTCTTGGTAAGTTTTCCCGTGTTGAGTCAAATTAAGCCGCAGGCTCCACTCCTGGTGTGCCCTTCCGTCAATTCCTTTAAGTTTCAGCCTTGTGACCATACTCCCCCTGAAGTCCATAAACTCAAGATTTCTCTTTAAGTTCTGAACAAGGTAGTATTGATATACTTGGATTTAGAAACAATGTTTCTTCATCTTTGTACATCTGAATTTCATCCAATCCTTGGTTGACATCGTTTATAGTTAGGACTACGACGGTATCTGATCGTCTTCGATCCCCTAACTTTCGTTCTTGATTAATGGACCCAGTTGAGTGAAATGCTTTCGCTCTCGTGCATCTTATAGCGATCATGGATTTTCACCTCTCCCGTTATTTTCTGAAATCACCCCAATTGTTCCTTTTAATCCTTCTCTCGAAATGTCTAATTGACATCTCCTCAGCATTGTCCCATGCTT
>NW_001858638.1:0-953 GCF_000209125.1 Entamoeba dispar SAW760
TCGTCTAGATGAATACTTTGTCTTTTTCTTGTTACTTTAGTACAATTGAAAATTATATACGTTGTATTTATTATCTCGTGTATTACTCTATCAAAAGGGTAGTGAATACTGAGTTAACAAAATTCAAAGCATAACTGTTGCTTATAGACGATGGCATCAGAAATCGGTGTTGTAAGCTTTAGAGTTTCTTAATCAATACTCTCGGGTATTGAATGAAACGATTTGCTGAGACTTAACCGTAATTTCTATTTAAATTTATATAAAACTTATTTTAAAATGTATTATCAATTCTTTTTTTCATCCTATATTCATTAAAATTATTAAATTTATTTCTTTTTATTCCTTTTATTCTTTTTTAACATTTTAATATAATTAATTATCTTTTCTGTTTTTTCATTAAATTGGTAAAATAAAGTATAATTATTTTAATTTTTTAACAGAATTTTTGTCATATTTTATTTTATGGTTAAATTTTTACTCATTTTTAACATTTTAATATAATTAATTATCTTTCTTTTTTATCATTAAATATTAAATTGGTAAAATAAAGTATAATTATTTTAATTTTTTAACAGAATTTTTGTCATATTTTATTTTATGGTTATTAATATTATCAATTAGTTATTAATATCTCAAAAAATGTCAACGAAAGTATAAAAATTTATAAGGTAAAAGTTGTTCAGAATTGAATTCTAAACAACTTTTTATTTAATGATATTATAATGATTAATTGAACGATTTTTTATTTATTTTTTTAATGTTTGAATTGAAATAGTTTAAATAATAAAATAATATAGTTTTTTAATTTAAAATAGTCTTTAACTTTACTAATTGAATAAATGGATAATTAAATCATTTTCTATAAAAGTAATAAATATCAAATAACTTTTAGTGTACTAGTAATTGTTATAGTTATTATTAATTCTTGACGCAGTATAGATAAAAAATTTTTA
>NW_001858637.1:0-883 GCF_000209125.1 Entamoeba dispar SAW760
TTGTTTTTCTAGTTTGACAAGATGTTGAGTGAAAATACTCACCCATTACACCTAATCATTATCTTTACCAATCAATACTATTAATACTTTGACCTTCCTAAGGGAATATTCAGGTGGAACCAGCTACTAGATAGTTCGATGAGTCTTTCGCCCCTATACTCAAATATGACAAGTAATTTGCACGTTAACACTGCGTGAATCTTCCACCAAAGTTTCCTTCGGCTTCAATCCGTTCAAGTATAGTTCACCATCTTTCGGGTCCTAACATATTTACTTCTTCTATTGAAAGATACTATTGCTAAATGTATTTCTACACTCTCATAGTTTTTCGTTTTCTCTTCATGTTATAGCTTTCCTGCTATTCTCATTCGCATCCATGTTAGACTCCTTGGTCCGTGTTTCAAGACGGGTAGATAATTTACTTCTTCAAGAGTTTCTATTCTCGGGATTAAATGTATTAATCTTACCTTAAATAGCTTTTATCATTCCATTATTATTGGATTTTTACTTTTAATTCACAATTAAATACTAAGATTTCTCTTAATATTCTCGTTTATTAATAATCACTATAAATGAAATAATTCTCTTGCTCTTAATAATTTCCTATATTACAAATTTCAATACAATCTTATTAAATATACTACTTATATATCTAATCTTTTTATATTTTTATTTATAATACATTCTACTATTTTTCTTATAAATTATCCGTTCACATATTACTCTTTCAAGCTCTTTTCACTCTTTTTCCAAAGTTCTTTTAAGTTTTCCTTCACAGTACTTCTTTGCTATCAGTTTCCTGTATATTTAGACTTTGATGAATACTATCACCTTTCGATTTATACTTCCAATAATTTACTCTTTTCTAACTATATTCTTTCAA
>NW_001858636.1:0-743 GCF_000209125.1 Entamoeba dispar SAW760
ATTATTCTAAAAATAGAAAACGATTCAGATTATCCATACAAATAATTTATAAAATTTCTAAAAATAGAAAACGATTCAGATTATCCATACAAACATGTCGCCGAAAATGCCGAATATTTGTTGGTAACCACGTCATCCTTTTCGGCAAATCGAGCTTTTACCATCTTAAAATTTTGGTCTAGTGTTAATCCGATGGTTTTTCCTAGCTTTTGTGTAATAAAGGTTCACTTTTCGACGGAATATCAATTTTTTTCGTTCTATTCCTTCTAATTTCAACAAAAAAACGGTAGTTTTTTCAAAAAGGGCATTTTCAAAAATCGTATTTCGAGTAGGGGGGGTCTTTTTGCAATTTTTGTTGAAATTTACCCCGTGTAGAAGGAATTTTCGTTGTTATATAAAACATTTGTATGTTGGGTTTTTGTTATTCTTTTTTGTTATTCTTTTTTGTTATTCACTATTTTTAGGTCATTTTTTGTTATTCTTTTTTGTTATTCAAAGGTAATGCTCAATGATGAAATAATCATGAAAAAATTGTTAAAAAATGAGGTCTTCAGATTACCTCCAAGAACATTTTTTACCTTATAAGTTTTCATTAAAACAACCTTGTTACAGAGATATGATAAAATTGACTCAGTGACAAAAAATATTGACTCTACTCATCTATACGTCCTTCAATACTTTATCTACAAAACAATTATTTTATTTGATATATCAGTATTATAATTGTTTTGTAGATAAAGTAT
>NW_001858635.1:0-764 GCF_000209125.1 Entamoeba dispar SAW760
CCGAGTTTTATGTTTTTAATTAATGGAAAATCCATTTTAACATTTAACGAAATGAGTGAAATAGTATTTCTAGTGGTGGTATTACACGTTTGACAAAGTCTCCCACCTAGCCTATACCAAAAAATCGATTTCACATGATAAATTAGAGTCAAGCTCAACAGGGTCTTCTTTCCCCGCCGTTCCAATCAAGCCCGTTCCCTTGACTGTGGTTTCACTAGATTGCAGATAGGGACAGTGGGAATCACGGTGATCCATTCATGCGCGTCACTAATTAGATGACGAGGCATTTGGCTACCTTAAGAGAGTCATAGTTACTCCCGCCGTTAACCCGCGCTTAAGTAAATTTCATTACCTTGACATTCAGAGCACTGGGCAGAAATCACATTCTGTAATGAACCTTTTAGATTTATCAGAATGCTATGTTTTTATTAAACAGTCGGATTCCCCTAACCTTTAAAGTTCTGATTCGATTTTAATCCTTTTACAAGGAAATCACCAGAGCTACTCTTTCTTGCTAACTTACAGAGCTATGTTGCCGACTTCCCTTACCTGCGTTATTCTATTTAACTAAAGATTTTGCTTCTTGGAGACCTGTTGCGGTTATTAGTACGAGCAAAAGAATTCTTTAATTAGCTTTATGCTAAGATTCCCTTTAATTTTTATGAAGACTGCAAAAATACCACAATTCAATCATATGTTGAATTTCTTACAAAGCCAATAAATTCCACTTCTCTGATTGATTCATTTCAGTGGAGTTTACTTTT
>NW_001858634.1:0-952 GCF_000209125.1 Entamoeba dispar SAW760
TAGTAATAAGTAATAAGTAATATATAATATATAAAGAAATATAGAAATAAAAAGGAATAAATATAATAAGTCATTACATATATAAAATAAACATAAATAATAAAATAAAATTTAAATAAATATAAAAATATATATAAATATAGTCATAGTCTAGAAGTCAAGAATACTAATAATCTGTGAGCCTTCCTAGCTCAGTCGGTAGAGCGCGCGGCTCTTAACCGCGCGGTCGTGGGTTCGAGCCCCACGGGGGGCGTATTTTTATAATAAGAATAGGTGGTATAAGAGGAAATAGTATAAAGTATAAAGGTATAAAGGTATAAAGGTATAAAGGTATAAATGGTTATAGGTATAAAAGTATAAAAGTATAAAAGTATAAGAATATAAAGGTATAAAGGGATAAGAATAGTATAAGAGGAATAGAATAGTATAGTATAAAGGGATAAGAATAGCATATAGGTAATAGTATAAAGTAGGTACATCTAATAAGGATATAGGAAGTAAAATACTAAGTAAAATACTAAGGAAGTATAAAAAGATATATACATATATACATGTATAAGTATAATAAATAGAAATAGAAATATAAGAATATATCTACTAAAGAGAAAGAATAAGGGAATAAGGGAATAAAAAAAGAACATAATAATATAATATAATAATATAATAATAAGTGAATAAGATGATAATAATAATAATAGTAGCATAAAGGTTAATAATAATAGTAAAAAAGACGCTTCCGCTTGGGATCGAACCAAGGACCTAACGGTTAACAGCCGTTCGCTCTGCCGACTGAGCCACGGAAGCTTTCAGTAAGCATAAGTTAAGCAGAAGTTAAGCAGAAATGTTAAAGTAGATATGATAAGCAGAAATGATAAAGTAGATATGATAAGCAGAAATGATAAAGTAGAAAAATAAAGTAGATATGATAAAGTAATATGATAAGCATAAGTTG
>NW_001858633.1:0-877 GCF_000209125.1 Entamoeba dispar SAW760
TATATATATATAAAAAGTTGAAATAAATAAATATAAAAAGTTGGAATATATATATATAAAAGGTGTAATATATATAAAAGGTGTAATATATATAAAAGAAGGAATATATATATATATAAGGAAGAATAAATATAAATAAAAGATAAGGTATAATAAAATAATAAAGGTATAAAGTTATATAGATATATAAATATATATATAGATATAGATATAAAGGAATAAAGTAGAAAAGTAGAAAAGTAGAAATGATAAAGTTTAATATATAACATAAGTTATAAAGTGATAAGTGACATATATATAGATATAAAAGGGTACATAAAGATAGAATATAGTAAAATGCAAGAGGTGGGGTTCGAACCCACGCCTCCGAAGAGAACAGTACCTTAAACTGCCGCCTTGGACCACTCGGCCACTCTTGCTGGTTGTCATATAATAAAATCAAAGAATAAAAACACTATAAAGGTATAAAGGTATAAAGGTATAAAGGTATAACTCTATATAGGTATAAAGGTATAAGAGGAATAGAATAGTATAAAGGTATAAAGGTATAACACTATAACACTATAGTCATATAGTCATATAAAGGTATAACTCTATAAGAATATAAGAATAGAATAGGGTAACACTATAGGAATAATATAAAGATAAAATAGAAAGTCTATATAGGATAAAGATAGAGTAAGAATAATAGAACATAAAAGGTTATAGATATCTAAACATTTACACATATATGAATATATAGATAGAAAAGGATCTAGAAATAAGAATAGAAAAGTATCTAGATGTATATATAGATATAAAGATAAGAACTAAGATGTAAGATGTAAGATGTAAGATATAAGATATAAGATATAAGATATAAGTAAACATATAGATT
>NW_001858631.1:0-950 GCF_000209125.1 Entamoeba dispar SAW760
ATAAAACTTATTTTTGAGATCCACAGAACGATATTGGATACTAGTACTTATATTAAAATCAAAAAAGTGCACTTTTTCAACAAATTTGTTGAATTATATCTCTGCTACAACCTCACCATTTCTGATAAAACTTTATTTTTTGGAGGATCCACAGAACGATATTGGATACCTAGTACTTTATATTAAAATCATAAAAAGTGCACCTTTTTTCAATAAAATTGTTGAATTAATATCTCTGCTACAACCTCACCATTTCTGATAAAACTTTATTTTTTGGAGGATCCACAGAACGATATTGGATACCTAGTACTTTTTATTAAAATCAAAAAAGTGCACCTTTTTTCAACAAATTTGTTGAATTAATATCTCTGCTACAACCTCACCATTTCTGATAAAACTTTATTTTTTGGAGGATCCACAGAACGATATTGGATACCTAGTACTTTTTATTAAAATCAAAAAAGTGCACCTTTTTTCAATAAAATTGTTGAATTAATATCTCTGCTACAACCTCACCATTTCTGATAAAACTTTATTTTTTGGAGGATCCACAGAACGATATTGGATACCTAGTACTTTTTATTAAAATCATAAAAAGTGCACCTTTTTTCAATAAAATTGTTGAATTAATATCTCTGCTACAACCTCACCATTTCTGATAAAACTTTATTTTTTGGAGGATCCACAGAACGATATTGGATACCTAGTACTTTTTATTAAAATCAAAAAAGTGCACCTTTTTTCAATAAAATTGTTGAACTTGTATCTCATCTACAACCTCACCATTTCTGATAAAACTTTATTTTTTGGAGGTTCCATATAAAGTTACTAGATACCTAGTACTTTTTATTAAAATCAGACGCATTTAACTTCTTTCGTCTAATTTAGACAGAAACATGTCAAAAATTATCTCAGATAGAAAGCGACCAGAATTAATAATTTTTATCTTT
>NW_001858630.1:0-911 GCF_000209125.1 Entamoeba dispar SAW760
AATTGAAGAGGTAGTGACGACACATAACTCTAGAGTTGAGTAAAATCAATTCTTGAAGGAATGAGTAGGAGGTAAATTCTCCTACGAAATCAATTGGAGGGCAAGTCTGGTGCCAGCAGCCGCGGTAATTCCAGCTCCAATAGTGTATATTAAAGTTGCTGTGATTAAAACGCTCGTAGTTGAATTAAAATGTGATTTTATACATTTTGAAGACTTTACATTAAGTGAAGTTTCTAGAAATGTTAAATTAAAATCAAAGAAGGAGACAATTCAAGTAATTGAGTTGTCATTACTTTGAATAAAATAAGGTGTTTAAAGCAAAACATTATGTTAATGAATATTCAAGCATGGGACAATGCTGAGGAGATGTCAATTAGACATTTCGAGAGAAGGATTAAAAGGAACAATTGGGGTGATTCAGAAAATAACGGGAGAGGTGAAAATCCATGATCGCTATAAGATGCACGAGAGCGAAAGCATTTCACTCAACTGGGTCCATTAATCAAGAACGAAAGTTAGGGGATCGAAGACGATCAGATACCGTCGTAGTCCTAACTATAAACGATGTCAACCAAGGATTGGATGAAATTCAGATGTACAAAGATGAAGAAACATTGTTTCTAAATCCAAGTATATCAATACTACCTTGTTCAGAACTTAAAGAGAAATCTTGAGTTTATGGACTTCAGGGGGAGTATGGTCACAAGGCTGAAACTTAAAGGAATTGACGGAAGGGCACACCAGGAGTGGAGCCTGCGGCTTAATTTGACTCAACACGGGAAAACTTACCAAGACCGAACAGTAGAAGGAATGACAGATTAAGAGTTCTTTCATGATTTATTGGGTAGTGGTGCATGGCCGTTCTTAGTTGGTGGAGTGATTGTCAGGTAATCCGGTAACGAACGAGACTG
>NW_001858629.1:0-922 GCF_000209125.1 Entamoeba dispar SAW760
TAAAAGCATTAAGAGAATAAGGATGATTAATAATAATTAATGCTACTATATAATGAGAGGAATAATAAAGAGAGAATATAGCATTTACGTTTGTTTAAATAATAAATTATGAGAGAATAGCACAGTTTGTCAATAAAATAATAAATAAAATAAGTATTCATAATATTTAGGGAGAATAATATAAGAGATAATCAGAATAAGTAATCTCATAGAAGAGATTAATTAAAGAAATAAGAAATGATTATTAAAAGAATTTAATATAATCATAATAGATATATGTTGTTAAGAATGAAAGAATTTAAAGAAATAAATATAAGACTGAATATAAAGAAAATTGTACTTGATCTAACTATATAAAAGTAATTAGATGACAGAACAGATTTAAATAATATAAGTTTGTTTTTTAGTATAATTAGTAAATAAAAAAGAAGTCAAAAGTAGGAGAATAAAGAAAGGAAAAATGGATATAAATACAAAAGAGAAGTAAGAATAAAGAATCCTTCCTTTTAAAAAGGAAGAAGAATAAAATATCTGGTTGATCCTGCCAGTATTATATGCTGATGTTAAAGATTAAGCCATGCATGTGTAAGTATAAAGACCAAGTAGGATGAAACTGCGGACGGCTCATTATAACAGTAATAGTTTCTTTGGTTAGTAAAGTACAAGGATAGCTTTGTGAATGATAAAGATAATACCTGAGACGATCCAATTTGTATTAGTACAAAGTGGCCAATTTATGTAAGTAAATTGAGAAATGACATTCTAAGTGAGTTAGGATGCCACGACAATTGTAGAACACACAGTGTTTAACAAGTAACCAATGAGAATTTCTGATCTATCAATCAGTTGGTAGTATCGAGGACTACCAAGATTATAACGGATAACGAGGAATTGGGGTTCGACATCGGAGAGGGAGCTTTAC
>NW_001858628.1:0-358 GCF_000209125.1 Entamoeba dispar SAW760
CAATTACTAGTACACTAAAAGTTATTTGATATTTATTACTTTTTATGGAAAATGATTTAATTATCCATTTATTCATTAATCATTAAAATGAATTGTTAAAAATTATTTTATCTATACTGCGTCAAGAATTAATAATAACTATAACAATTACTAGTACACTAAAAGTTATTTGATATTTATTACTTTTTATAGAAAATGATTTAATTATCCATTTATTCATTAATCATTAAAATGAATTGTTAAAAATTATTTTATCTATACTGCGTCAAGAATTAATAATAACTATAACAATTACTAGTACACTAAAAGTTATTTGATATTTATTACTTTTTATAGAAAATGATTTAATTATCAATAA
>NW_001858627.1:0-899 GCF_000209125.1 Entamoeba dispar SAW760
TTTATAATATTGCATTAATGCTGGCATAAATTTTTCATAATTCATTCCATAAATAGGAAGTGTAGTTAATTCTTTCAATTGTTTAAATGTTTCATCTTCTCCTGCATTTTGTGATACATAAATAACTGCTTGATATAAATGTTGTATTTTACTTAATTTAATTAATTCTTTCATTATAAATGTTGTTTTTCCTGTTCCTTGTTTACCTAATACAATATTAAAACTATTATAATAAAAGAATATTTGTGGATGAACCCTTCGTATTGTATTTCCTACTTTAATTTGACTAAGTTTATTATTCACTAATCTATCTATTTCATCTATTCCTATTTCATCTATTACATTATCATATGGACTATCATCTTCCATTTCATCATTCCTATAATTATTATCATAATCAAAATATTCATCATTCATTAAAATATCACAATTAAATGAAAATAATAGTTAAAGATTCAATTAGAATAATTGGTAAATAAATTTAATCTCTCCTTGAGAATTCCATTTCTTAATTCTTCATTATATTTTGTTTCTTGTGTCAATGCTATTCTTATCTTTTCTAATTCTTTTCTAAGTCTTCCATTCTCTTCAATAATATCATCCATAAGAATCATTGGATCATCTGTCATTTGTCGTTTAATAAAACCTACTAATTTCTCTCTTGGTGTAATCTTTGCTTTCTTTGGTTTACTATCTTCTACAATCTTAATTTCTGGTGTATTTGGACATTGTGGTAATTGAGTGGTGTCAAAAAGTTGTTGTGTCATTTAACACTGTTAATATGTTTTTTTCAGATACATCTGTTTATATATTCTGTTCCACGTGTCTAAAATCATAATGAACATAATGTTCATATAAATTCTGATACTTATAATTAAATATTAAGTGTGTTTTTATAT
>NW_001858626.1:0-801 GCF_000209125.1 Entamoeba dispar SAW760
AAACATATAAACATATAAACATAATAAACATAATAAAGAACATAATAATAATAAACATAATAATAATAATAATAGAAATAAGAATATAGATATATATAATATAATAATATATAAAGAAACATATAAGTGAAGTGTATAAAAAGAATGCATCCGGTGGGGTTCGAACCCACGCATCTTCCGATAGCCGAGCTTAAATCGGCCCCCTTAGACCACTCGGGCACGAATGCTTTGATATATAAATACAGAAATAATGAAGTCTATAAAACTATAAAGGTATAAGTCAGACTATAAGATACACACATATAGTATAGACTAGTAATAATAAAGTGATAAAGTGATAAAGTGATAAAGTGATAAAGTGATAAAGTGATAATAAGGGAATAAGTTAATAAGGTAATAAGTTAATAAGTTAAAGTGTAGGTAGTATAAGTATAGAAGACAAGAACATAGTATAGTCATATAATCATATAGAATAGATATAAAAATAGATAAAGGTATAGAAATATACATAATAATAAGAACATATAAACATATAAGAATATAATAAACATAAATAACATAATAATAATAAACATAATAAAAAACATAATAATAATAAACATAATAATAATAATATATATAGAATAGATAAATAGATAAATAGATACATAATAATGGAGATGAGGGGTATCGATCCCCTTGCCCTTCGCATGCGAAGCGAAAGCTCTACCAATTGAGCTACATCCCCTAAGGTAATAATAGAGATATAAGAAATGAGAGATATAGGAAAGGAATAGATATATAGAGAAATAGATATATAGA
>NW_001858625.1:0-618 GCF_000209125.1 Entamoeba dispar SAW760
TCTATATCATTTATATAACTTATATCATTTATATAACTTATATCATTTATATAACTTATAACATTTATATAACTTATAACATTTATATAACTTATATATCCCTTTTTTTATCTTCCCAGTATTTTATGAATGTTATAGGGCTTGTGGCGCAATGGAAACGCATCAGACTACGAATCTGGGGATTGCAGGTTCGATCCCTGCCAAGCTCGTCTTTTTATTGACTAGATTACTTTACTTTAATCCCTTTCAACTTCTATAACCTTTATATTCTATTATATATATATTTCTTTATTTATATATATATATATATTTCTTTATTTATTTATTTATATATATCTTTATTTATATATCTATGTATGTATTTATTTCTATATTCCTTTATTTCTATATTTCTATATTTCTATATTCCGTTATTCCTTTATTCCTTTATTTAAAAAAAAACTCTCTATATAAAAACAAAAAGGTAGATTACCTGACGTTCCCATCTGTGTGAACATAATGGTACTGATCAGGCTCTAAGCATCTTTACTTCCGTGTTCGGATGGGAACGGGTGTATCCTACTTGATATGAACCTACCGTTATCCTACTTACTTATGACTATGACTATCATATATTTT
>NW_001858624.1:0-975 GCF_000209125.1 Entamoeba dispar SAW760
ATATAAATAAATAAATAAAGAAATATATATATATATATAAATAAAGAAATATATATATAATAGAATATAAAGGTTATAGAAGTTGAAAGGGATTAAAGTAAAGTAATCTAGTCAATAAAAAGACGAGCTTGGCAGGGATCGAACCTGCAATCCCCAGATTCGTAGTCTGATGCGTTTCCATTGCGCCACAAGCCCTATAACATTCATAAAATACTGGGAAGATAAAAAAAGGGATATATAAGTTATATAAATGTTATAAGTTATATAAATGTTATAAGTTATATAAATGATATAAGTTATATAAATGATATAAGTTATATAAATGATATAGATATGATATAGATATAGATATAGATATGATATATAAAAGACATAAGAAAGATAAGATATAAAATAAACAGACTAGGAATAATAATAAAAGTACATAGTCATATAATAATATAATAATATAAGAAAATATATGATAGTCATAGTCATAAGTAAGTAGGATAACGGTAGGTTCATATCAAGTAGGATACACCCGTTCCCATCCGAACACGGAAGTAAAGATGCTTAGAGCCTGATCAGTACCATTATGTTCACACAGATGGGAACGTCAGGTAATCTACCTTTTTGTTTTTATATAGAGAGTTTTTTTTTAAATAAAGGAATAAAGGAATAAAGGAATATAGAAATATAGAAATATAGAAATAAAGGAATATAGAAATAAATACATACATAGATATATAAATAAAGATATATATAAATAAATAAATAAAGAAATATATATATATATATAAATAAAGAAATATATATATAATAGAATATAAAGGTTATAGAAGTTGAAAGGGATTAAAGTAAAGTAATCTAGTCAATAAAAAGACGAGCTTGGCAGGGATCGAACCTGCAATCCCCAGATTCGTAGTCTGATGCGTTTCCATTGCGCCACAAGCCCTATAACATTCATAAAATACTGGGAAGATAAAAAAAGGGATA
>NW_001858623.1:0-996 GCF_000209125.1 Entamoeba dispar SAW760
TTTTATTAAAATCATAAAAAGTGCACCTTTTTTCATAAAATTGTTGAATTAATATCTCTGCTACAACCTCACCATTTCTGATAAAACTTTATTTTTTGGAGGATCCACAGAACGATATTGGATACCTAGTACTTTTTATTAAAATCAAAAAAGTGCACCTTTTTTCAATAAAATTGTTGAACTTGTATCTCATCTACAACCTCACCATTTCTGATAAAACTTTATTTTTTGGAGGTTCCATATAAAGTTACTAGATACCTAGTACTTTTTATTAAAATCAGACGCATTTAACTTCTTTCGTCTAATTTAGACAGAAACATGTCAAAAATTATCTCAGATAGAAAGCGACCAGAATTAATAATTTTTATCTTTTTGTAGAGTGCATATTAATGTGATTAATACTTAGTACTTTTTATTAAAATTGACGACATTTAACTTCTTTCATTTGGTTTAGATAAAAATAGAATAAATTAATATCTCAAATACATGACGATCACAATTAATAATTTTTATCTTTTTGCAGAGTGCTTTTGAAGATAATTGATATATAGTACTTTATATTAAAATCATAAAAAGTGCACCTTTTTTCAACAAATTTGTTGAATTAATATCTCTGCTACAACCTCACCATTTCTGATAAAACTTTATTTTTTGGAGGATCCACAGAACGATATTGGATACCTAGTACTTTTTATTAAAATCAAAAAAGTGCACCTTTTTTCAATAAATTTGTTGAATTAATATCTCTGCTACAACCTCACCATTTCTGATAAAACTTTATTTTTTGGAGGATCCACAGAACGATATTGGATACCTAGTACTTTTTATTAAAATCAAAAAAGTGCACCTTTTTTCAATAAATTTGTTGAATTAATATCTCTGCTACAACCTCACCATTTCTGATAAAACTTTATTTTTTGGAGGATCCACAGAACGATATTGGATACCTAGTACTTTATATTAAAATCATAAAAAGTGCACCTTTTTTCAATAAAA
>NW_001858622.1:0-1023 GCF_000209125.1 Entamoeba dispar SAW760
CCCCGCCGTTAACCCCGCGCTTAAGTAAATTTCATTACCTTGACATTCAGAGCACTGGGCAGAAATCACATTCTGTAATGAACCTTTTAGATTTATCAGAATGCTATGTTTTTATTAAACAGTCGGATTCCCCTAACCTTTAAAGTTCTGATTCGATTTTAATCCTTTTACAAGGAAATCACCAGAGCTACTCTTTCTTGCTAACTTACAGAGCTATGTTGCCGACTTCCCTTACCTGCGTTATTCTATTTAACTAAAGATTTTGCTTCTTGGAGACCTGTTGCGGTTATTAGTACGAGCAAAAGAATTCTTTAATTAGCTTTATGCTAAGATTCCCTTTAATTTTTATGAAGACTGCAAAAATACCACAATTCAATCATATGTTGAATTTCTTACAAAGCCAATAAATTCCACTTCTCTGATTGATTCATTTCAGTGGAGTTTACTTTTGTTAAGAAGAAAAGAGAACTCTTCCGTAGATTTTCACACTCCATTTTAAAGTTCATGATATGTTACCATTTTATTCGATTTAATCTTATTTCTAAGATTTAATCATTAATTCTCTTGATTAAGAACTATTAATCTTATTCCCTTTCAATCCTTATATTGACTATATGTCACTTATATATTTCTTAAGGATTTCCATCTGTAATTTAGGATCGATTCACCCTAATCCAAGTAATGTTGTTTAGGAACCTTTCTCCTCTTCAGTTCTAAGATGTTTTTTTCCTCTTCTTAGTATTTGCTACTACCACCAAGATCTGCACTAAGGACAGTTTCAATCTAAATTACTTTAAATCTTTACTACTTTTGTTGTCCTTACGCCATTTCGTTTCCTTACTCGTTAAAATGTCTTCATTTTAACGGTCGAGTATCAGTTAAGAAATTATAATGCCATCCATTTTCAGGACTCATTCATTCGATAGGTGAGTTGTTACACATTCCTTAGCGGTTTCCGACTTCCATGGCCACCGTCCTATTGTCAATATGAATGAATACCTTTTGTGGTACTCGTTATGTTTC
>NW_001858621.1:0-956 GCF_000209125.1 Entamoeba dispar SAW760
TTAACATTTAACGAAATGAGTGAAATAGTATTTCTAGTGGTGGTATTACACGTTTGACAAAGTCTCCCACCTAGCCTATACCAAAAAATCGATTTCACATGATAAATTAGAGTCAAGCTCAACAGGGTCTTCTTTCCCCGCCGTTCCAATCAAGCCCGTTCCCTTGACTGTGGTTTCACTAGATTGCAGATAGGGACAGTGGGAATCACGGTGATCCATTCATGCGCGTCACTAATTAGATGACGAGGCATTTGGCTACCTTAAGAGAGTCATAGTTACTCCCGCCGTTAACCCGCGCTTAAGTAAATTTCATTACCTTGACATTCAGAGCACTGGGCAGAAATCACATTCTGTAATGAACCTTTTAGATTTATCAGAATGCTATGTTTTTATTAAACAGTCGGATTCCCCTAACCTTTAAAGTTCTGATTCGATTTTAATCCTTTTACAAGGAAATCACCAGAGCTACTCTTTCTTGCTAACTTACAGAGCTATGTTGCCGACTTCCCTTACCTGCGTTATTCTATTTAACTAAAGATTTTGCTTCTTGGAGACCTGTTGCGGTTATTAGTACGAGCAAAAGAATTCTTTAATTAGCTTTATGCTAAGATTCCCTTTAATTTTTATGAAGACTGCAAAAATACCACAATTCAATCATATGTTGAATTTCTTACAAAGCCAATAAATTCCACTTCTCTGATTGATTCATTTCAGTGGAGTTTACTTTTGTTAAGAAGAAAAGAGAACTCTTCCGTAGATTTTCACACTCCATTTTAAAGTTCATGATATGTTACCATTTTATTCGATTTAATCTTATTTCTAAGATTTAATCATTAATTCTCTTGATAAGACTATTAATCTTATTCCCTTTCATCCTTATATTGACTATATGTCACTTATATATTTCTAGATTCATCTGTATTTAGATCGATCACCTATCCAAGTATGTTGTTAGG
>NW_001858620.1:0-887 GCF_000209125.1 Entamoeba dispar SAW760
TCTTATATTATTATATTATTATATGACTATGTACTTTTATTATTATTCCTAGTCTGTTTATTTTATATCTTATCTTTCTTATGTCTTTTATATATCATATCTATATCTATATCTATATCATATCTATATCATTTATATAACTTATATCATTTATATAACTTATATCATTTATATAACTTATAACATTTATATAACTTATAACATTTATATAACTTATATATCCCTTTTTTTATCTTCCCAGTATTTTATGAATGTTATAGGGCTTGTGGCGCAATGGAAACGCATCAGACTACGAATCTGGGGATTGCAGGTTCGATCCCTGCCAAGCTCGTCTTTTTATTGACTAGATTACTTTACTTTAATCCCTTTCAACTTCTATAACCTTTATATTCTATTATATATATATTTCTTTATTTATATATATATATATATTTCTTTATTTATTTATTTATATATATCTTTATTTATATATCTATGTATGTATTTATTTCTATATTCCTTTATTTCTATATTTCTATATTTCTATATTCCTTTATTCCTTTATTCCTTTATTTAAAAAAAAACTCTCTATATAAAAACAAAAAGGTAGATTACCTGACGTTCCCATCTGTGTGAACATAATGGTACTGATCAGGCTCTAAGCATCTTTACTTCCGTGTTCGGATGGGAACGGGTGTATCCTACTTGATATGAACCTACCGTTATCCTACTTACTTATGACTATGACTATCATATATTTTCTTATATTAATATATTATTATATGACTATGTACTTTTATTATTATTCCTAGTCTGTTTATTTTATATCTTATCTTTCTTATGTCTTTTATATATCATATCTATATCTATATCTATATCATATCTATATCATTTATATAACTTATATC
>NW_001858619.1:0-986 GCF_000209125.1 Entamoeba dispar SAW760
GGATCATCCAAAAAATAAAGTTTTATCAGAAATGGTGAGGTTGTAGCAGAGATATTAATTCAACAAATTTGTTGAAAAAAGGTGCACTTTTTTGATTTTAATATAAAGTAGTAGGTATCCAATATCGTTCTGTGGATCCTCCAAAAAATAAAGTTTTATCAGAAATGGTGAGGTTGTAGCAGAGATATTAATTCAACAATTTTATTGAAAAAAGGTGCACTTTTTTGATTTTAATAAAAAGTACTAGGTATCCAATATCGTTCTGTGGATCCTCCAAAAAATAAAGTTTTATCAGAAATGGTGAGGTTGTAGCAGAGATATTAATTCAACAAATTTGTTGAAAAAAGGTGCACTTTTTTGATTTTAATAAAAAGTACTAGGTATCCAATATCGTTCTGTGGATCCTCCAAAAAATAAAGTTTTATCAGAAATGGTGAGGTTGTAGCAGAGATATTAATTCAACAATTTTATTGAAAAAAGGTGCACTTTTTATGATTTTAATATAAAGTACTAGGTATCCAATATCGTTCTGTGGATCCTCCAAAAAATAAAGTTTTATCAGAAATGGTGAGGTTGTAGCAGAGATATTAATTCAACAAATTTGTTGAAAAAAGGTGCACTTTTTTGATTTTAATATAAAGTACTAGGTATCCAATATCGTTATGTGGATCCTCCAAAAAATAAAGTTTTATCAGAAATGGTGAGGTTGTAGCAGAGATATTAATTCAACAATTTTATTGAAAAAAGGTGCACTTTTTTGATTTTAATAAAAAGTACTAGGTATCCAATATCGTTCTGTGGATCCTCCAAAAAATAAAGTTTTATCAGAAATGGTGAGGTTGTAGCAGAGATATTAATTCAACAAATTTGTTGAAAAAAGGTGCACTTTTTATGATTTTAATATAAAGTACTATATATCAATTATCTTCAAAAGCACTCTGCAAAAAGATAAAAATTATTAATTGTGATCGTCATGTATTTGAGAT
>NW_001858618.1:0-951 GCF_000209125.1 Entamoeba dispar SAW760
TAGAGTATAAGTAAGAAGTAATAAGTAAGAAGTAATAAGTAATAAGTAAGAAATGGAAGTAATGTAAGAAGTAATAAGTAAATAGTAATAAGTAGGAAATAGTAATAGTAAGAAGTGTATAGTAGATGTATAATAAAGTAATAAAAAGATATAAAGGTAAAAAGATGATAAATAATAACATAATAAATAGGGAAGATAATAAATATATATAAGCTAAGTGTAAAGATAGAAATAGGTAATAATAATATAAGGCGGCTTAGCTCAGTGGCAGAGCGTCTCTCTCGTAAAGAGAAGGTCATGGGTCCGATCCCCATAGTCGCCTTCTAGGTATTTTTTAAAGGGAATAAACATATATAAAAGGAATAAACATATATAAAAGGAATAAACATATAGACAGAGAGTGATAAAGAAGAATATATAGATAGATAATATATATATAATATATATAAATAATATATAGATACATAATATATATAATATATAGATACATAATATATATATATAATATATAGATAGTGATATATATATATACATACATACATAAGTGGTGATAAAAGTAGAATATAGTAGAATATATAACATAATATAAGATAGAAATATATATAGAAAGAGATAATAGTTAGAATATAAACATAGATAAAGTTCATAAGTTTAATATAATGGTATAAAGGTATAGTTATATACATAAAAAGTGGTCCCACCCAGATTCGAACTGGGGTCCTAAGAACCAAAATCTTATATGCTGCCCCTACACCATGGAACCGTTATGAATAGATGGGTAGGTGTAAGTAGTAAGTAGTAAAAGGATGTAAGAAGTAATAAGTAAGAAGTAATAAGTAAGAAGTATAAGTAATAAGTAAGAAATGGAAGTAATGTAAGAAGTATAAGTAAATAGTATAAGTAGGAATAGTAATAGTAAGAGTGTATAGTAGATGTATATAAGTATAAAAG
>NW_001858617.1:0-672 GCF_000209125.1 Entamoeba dispar SAW760
AAACAACAGCCATTTGAATCAAATAACATTCTTCAATATTCAATCAACACAAACTATTATAATATTGAATGTTGAATTCTCTTACTAAAGATAATACCATTCAATGTGATACTTATGAATCAAAATCTGATTTCATTTTAATGATAGTATGTATTGTTTCTGACATAAATCATTCAAATAAAATATGAAAAATAAAAGAAAATAGAATGATAATCTTAAAAATAAATGAAGTTGAAATAAAATAAGAATGGAAAATACAACAAATAACAATAAATCAATAATGAGAATAGAATATAATGAAATAATGATAACATCAAAGTATTTTAATGATATTAATGAGTTTATTAATTTAGAAATAGAAATTAAAAGATTTAGAGGAAATATTGAACGATTTCATTTTAATCCAATTCCATTAAATAAATATTCAAGAAAATTATTTACTAATATTGAAACATTTCATATTTATAATGAAGAAGATGAAATATTTAATGAAGGAAGAATAGTTAACAAAATACCATTCATTTTTTATTTATTCTTTCATCTTTAAATACCATATTGTTTTCATCATAAATATGAAATGTTTCAATATTTGCAAATAATATTCTTGAATAGTGATTAAAATGAATTGGATTAAAATGAAATTGTTCGGTATTTCCTCTAAATCTTTTAATT
>NW_001858616.1:0-1005 GCF_000209125.1 Entamoeba dispar SAW760
TTTTTTTATCTTCCCAGTATTTTATGAATGTTATAGGGCTTGTGGCGCAATGGAAACGCATCAGACTACGAATCTGGGGATTGCAGGTTCGATCCCTGCCAAGCTCGTCTTTTTATTGACTAGATTACTTTACTTTAATCCCTTTCAACTTCTATAACCTTTATATTCTATTATATATATATTTCTTTATTTATATATATATATATATTTCTTTATTTATTTATTTATATATATCTTTATTTATATATCTATGTATGTATTTATTTCTATATTCCTTTATTTCTATATTTCTATATTTCTATATTCCTTTATTCCTTTATTCCTTTATTTAAAAAAAAACTCTCTATATAAAAACAAAAAGGTAGATTACCTGACGTTCCCATCTGTGTGAACATAATGGTACTGATCAGGCTCTAAGCATCTTTACTTCCGTGTTCGGATGGGAACGGGTGTATCCTACTTGATATGAACCTACCGTTATCCTACTTACTTATGACTATGACTATCATATATTTTCTTATATTATTATATTATTATATGACTATGTACTTTTATTATTATTCCTAGTCTGTTTATTTTATATCTTATCTTTCTTATGTCTTTTATATATCATATCTATATCTATATCTATATCATATCTATATCATTTATATAACTTATATCATTTATATAACTTATATCATTTATATAACTTATAACATTTATATAACTTATAACATTTATATAACTTATATATCCCTTTTTTTATCTTCCCAGTATTTTATGAATGTTATAGGGCTTGTGGCGCAATGGAAACGCATCAGACTACGAATCTGGGGATTGCAGGTTCGATCCCTGCCAAGCTCGTCTTTTTATTGACTAGATTACTTTACTTTAATCCCTTTCAACTTCTATAACCTTTATATTCTATTATATATATATTTCTTTATTTATATATATATATATATTCTTTATTTATTTATTTATATATATCTTTATTTATATATCTATGTATGTATTTATTTC
>NW_001858615.1:0-417 GCF_000209125.1 Entamoeba dispar SAW760
CATCCCTTACCTATTTCTACTATAACCGATTGGCCTTGTTAGCTCATCGGAAGAGCATCAGCCTTCTAAGCTGAGGGTCGCAGGTTCGAGCCCTGCATGAGGCGCCTTTTTATCATCCATATCTATAACTATAACTATACCTATAACTATACCTATCCAACTTTATACTCTCTATGTTTCTTATATGTATATTACTTATTTCTACTACTTATTATCAACTATACACCTATCCTATACTATATCCTTATTATCTTATATGTTTATATTCCTATTTCACTATATTACTATATTACTATTTGACTATATGACTATATTCCTATTTGACTATATTACTATATTCCTATATTACTATTTGACTATATTACTATTTGACTATATGACTATATGTGTTTTAGAGTATGTATGTATGCTATTATT
>NW_001858614.1:0-925 GCF_000209125.1 Entamoeba dispar SAW760
TCTAGTACTTTATATGGAACCTCCAAAAAATAAAGTTTTATCAGAAATGGTGAGGTTGTAGATGAGATACAAGTTCAACAATTTTATTGAAAAAAGGTGCACTTTTTTGATTTTAATAAAAAGTACTAGGTATCCAATATCGTTCTGTGGATCCTCCAAAAAATAAAGTTTTATCAGAAATGGTGAGGTTGTAGCAGAGATATTAATTCAACAATTTTATTGAAAAAAGGTGCACTTTTTATGATTTTAATAAAAAGTACTAGGTATCCAATATCGTTCTGTGGATCCTCCAAAAAATAAAGTTTTATCAGAAATGGTGAGGTTGTAGCAGAGATATTAATTCAACAATTTTATTGAAAAAAGGTGCACTTTTTTGATTTTAATAAAAAGTACTAGGTATCCAATATCGTTCTGTGGATCCTCCAAAAAATAAAGTTTTATCAGAAATGGTGAGGTTGTAGCAGAGATATTAATTCAACAAATTTGTTGAAAAAAGGTGCACTTTTTTGATTTTAATAAAAAGTACTAGGTATCCAATATCGTTCTGTGGATCCTCCAAAAAATAAAGTTTTATCAGAAATGGTGAGGTTGTAGCAGAGATATTAATTCAACAATTTTATTGAAAAAAGGTGCACTTTTTATGATTTTAATATAAAGTACTAGGTATCCAATATCGTTCTGTGGATCCTCCAAAAAATAAAGTTTTATCAGAAATGGTGAGGTTGTAGCAGAGATATTAATTCAACAAATTTGTTGAAAAAAGGTGCACTTTTTTGATTTTAATATAAAGTACTAGGTATCCAATATCGTTCTGTGGATCCTCCAAAAAATAAAGTTTTATCAGAAATGGTGAGGTTGTAGCAGAGATATTAATTCAACAATTTTATTGAAAAAAGGTGCACTTTTTTGATTTTAATAAAAAGTA
>NW_001858613.1:0-753 GCF_000209125.1 Entamoeba dispar SAW760
TCTACCTTTTTGTTTTTATATAGAGAGTTTTTTTTTAAATAAAGGAATAAAGGAATAAAGGAATATAGAAATATAGAAATATAGAAATAAAGGAATATAGAAATAAATACATACATAGATATATAAATAAAGATATATATAAATAAATAAATAAAGAAATATATATATATATATAAATAAAGAAATATATATATAATAGAATATAAAGGTTATAGAAGTTGAAAGGGATTAAAGTAAAGTAATCTAGTCAATAAAAAGACGAGCTTGGCAGGGATCGAACCTGCAATCCCCAGATTCGTAGTCTGATGCGTTTCCATTGCGCCACAAGCCCTATAACATTCATAAAATACTGGGAAGATAAAAAAAGGGATATATAAGTTATATAAATGTTATAAGTTATATAAATGTTATAAGTTATATAAATGATATAAGTTATATAACTGATATAAGTTATATAAATGATATAGATATGATATAGATATAGATATAGATATGATATATAAAAGACATAAGAAAGATAAGATATAAAATAAACAGACTAGGAATAATAATAAAAGTACATAGTCATATAATAATATAATAATATAAGAAAATATATGATAGTCATAGTCATAAGTAAGTAGGATAACGGTAGGTTCATATCAAGTAGGATACACCCGTTCCCATCCGAACACGGAAGTAAAGATGCTTAGAGCCTGATCAGTACCATTATGTTCACACAGATGGGAACGTCAGGTAATCTACCTTTTTGTT
>NW_001858612.1:0-920 GCF_000209125.1 Entamoeba dispar SAW760
TTGACGCAGTATAGATAAAATAATTTTTAACAATTCATTTTAATGATTAATGAATAAATGGATAATTAAATCATTTTCTATAAAAAGTAATAAATATCAAATAACTTTTAGTGTACTAGTAATTGTTATAGTTATTATTAATTCTTGACGCAGTATAGATAAAATAATTTTTAACAATTCATTCTAACATAATTTATTAATTATTGATAATTAAATCATTTTCTATAAAAAGTAATAAATATCAAATAACTTTTAGTGTACTAGTAATTGTTATAGTTATTATTAATTCTTGACGCAGTATAGATAAAATAATTTTTAACAATTCATTCTAACATAATTTATTAATTATTGATAATTAAATCATTTTCTATAAAAAGTAATAAATATCAAATAACTTTTAGTGTACTAGTAATTGTTATAGTTATTATTAATTCTTGACGCAGTATAGATAAAATAATTTTTAACAATTCATTCTAACATAATTTATTAATTATTGATAATTAAATCATTTTCTATAAAAAGTAATAAATATCAAATAACTTTTAGTGTACTAGTAATTGTTATAGTTATTATTAATTCTTGACGCAGTATAGATAAAATAATTTTTAACAATTCATTCTAACATAATTTATTAATTATTGATAATTAAATCATTTTCTATAAAAAGTAATAAATATCAAATAACTTTTAGTGTACTAGTAATTGTTATAGTTATTATTAATTCTTGACGCAGTACATTTGAGATATTAATAATTATTAAAATAATAGTGTTCTATTTATAGATTATTTTTTGTTATTCATTGTAGAAATAACCTTTTTTAAATCAAGATTTTATGAAGTATAAGTTATTTATTTTTAAATCAACATTTTTCAAAAAATCTTTTCCATTAAAAAACTATATTATTTTATTATTTAAACTA
>NW_001858611.1:0-1025 GCF_000209125.1 Entamoeba dispar SAW760
TATAGTCAATAGGAATATAGTCATATAGTCAAATAGTAATATAGTAATATAGTGAAATAGGAATATAAACATATAAGATAATAAGGATATAGTATAGGATAGGTGTATAGTTGATAATAAGTAGTAGAAATAAGTAATATACATATAAGAAACATAGAGAGTATAAAGTTGGATAGGTATAGTTATAGGTATAGTTATAGTTATAGATATGGATGATAAAAAGGCGCCTCATGCAGGGCTCGAACCTGCGACCCTCAGCTTAGAAGGCTGATGCTCTTCCGACTGAGCTAACAAGGCCAATCGGTTATAGTAGAAATAGGTAAGGGATGATGATATTGAACACACTCATAATAACATAATAACATAATAACATAAGAACATAAGAACATAATAAAATAAGAACATAATAACATAATAACATAATAGGATAATAAAATAAGAACATAATAGCATGGATAATAAAATAAGAACATAATAACATAATAAAATAATAACATAATAAAATAATAACATAATAAAATAATAAAATAATAAAATAAGAACATAAATAATAGAAGTTATACACATAGGAACACTAAGAGATTTATATAACATAAATAATAAGCATACATACATACTCTACAAACACATATAGTCATATAGTCAAATAGTAATATAGTCAAATAGTAATATAGGAATATAGTAATATAGTCAAATAGGAATATAGTCATATAGTCAAATAGTAATATAGTAATATAGTGAAATAGGAATATAAACATATAAGATAATAAGGATATAGTATAGGATAGGTGTATAGTTGATAATAAGTAGTAGAAATAAGTAATATACATATAAGAAACATAGAGAGTATAAAGTTGGATAGGTATAGTTATAGGTATAGTTATAGTTATAGATATGGATGATAAAAAGGCGCCTCATGCAGGGCTCGAACCTGCGACCCTCAGCTTAGAAGGCTGATGCTCTTCCGACTGAGCTAACAAGGCCAATCGGTTATAGTAGAAATAGGGTAGGGATGATGATATTGA
>NW_001858610.1:0-753 GCF_000209125.1 Entamoeba dispar SAW760
TGGATTTATTGGCTTTGTAGAAATTCAACATATGATTGAATTGTGGTATTTTTGCAGTCTTCATAAAAATTAAAGGGAATCTTAGCATAAAGCTAATTAAAGAATTCTTTTGCTCGTACTAATAACCGCAACAGGTCTCCAAGAAGCAAAATCTTTAGTTAAATAGAATAACGCAGGTAAGGGAAGTCGGCAACATAGCTCTGTAAGTTAGCAAGAAAGAGTAGCTCTGGTGATTTCCTTGTAAAAGGATTAAAATCGAATCAGAACTTTAAAGGTTAGGGGAATCCGACTGTTTAATAAAAACATAGCATTCTGATAAATCTAAAAGGTTCATTACAGAATGTGATTTCTGCCCAGTGCTCTGAATGTCAAGGTAATGAAATTTACTTAAGCGCGGGTTAACGGCGGGAGTAACTATGACTCTCTTAAGGTAGCCAAATGCCTCGTCATCTAATTAGTGACGCGCATGAATGGATCACCGTGATTCCCACTGTCCCTATCTGCAATCTAGTGAAACCACAGTCAAGGGAACGGGCTTGATTGGAACGGCGGGGAAAGAAGACCCTGTTGAGCTTGACTCTAATTTATCATGTGAAATCGATTTTTTGGTATAGGCTAGGTGGGAGACTTTGTCAAACGTGTAATACCACCACTAGAAATACTATTTCACTCATTTCGTTAAATGTTAAAATGGATTTTCCATTAATTTAAAAACATTAAAACTTCGGTTGAAACAGGCGATTGAAAAAGATA
>NW_001858609.1:0-939 GCF_000209125.1 Entamoeba dispar SAW760
CCGCAGTTTCATCCTACTTGGTCTTTATACTTACACATGCATGGCTTAATCTTTAACATCAGCATATAATACTGGCAGGATCAACCAGATATTTTATTCTTCTTCCTTTTTAAAAGGAAGGATTCTTTATTCTTACTTCTCTTTTGTATTTATATCCATTTTTCCTTTCTTTATTCTCCTACTTTTGACTTCTTTTTTATTTACTAATTATACTAAAAAACAAACTTATATTATTTAAATCTGTTCTGTCATCTAATTACTTTTATATAGTTAGATCAAGTACAATTTTCTTTATATTCAGTCTTATATTTATTTCTTTAAATTCTTTCATTCTTAACAACATATATCTATTATGATTATATTAAATTCTTTTAATAATCATTTCTTATTTCTTTAATTAATCTCTTCTATGAGATTACTTATTCTGTTTATCTCTTATATTATTCTCCCTAAATATTATGAATACTTATTTTATTTATTATTTTATTGACAAACTGTGCTATTCTCTCATAATTTATTATTTAAACAAACGTAAATGCTATATTCTCTCTTTATTATTCCTCTCATTATATAGTAGCATTAATTATTATTAATCATCCTTATTCTCTTAATGCTTTTATGGTAATGTATGTTTATGGTTTTATTTAATGAAGCTGTAAATATGTTTATAATTTATTTTAAGAATGCTTAACATAATTAAATACTACTCAAAATAGTTTTGTTTCTCGTGGGTTTTTTGAGACCCAAAACTATTTTGAATTTTCGAATTATTTAATTCGAAATTCTTCAACAGAAGATTTATTTCTTCTTTTCTCATCTGTCCTTTATTGGGTTTATACCCAATTTTTTGACATTTTAAATTTAAATATTATTAAGTCTTTTAATACCCTCTTTTATACTAGTTATTTTATTTGATATTAAAAATTATAAAATATTATT
>NW_001858608.1:0-942 GCF_000209125.1 Entamoeba dispar SAW760
CCTTTATTACTTTATTACTTTATTCCTTTTATACAAATACTCTCATGTATGTATATGTATAATATGTATAATATGTATAATATGTATAATATGTATGTATTTCTTTAAAAACAATGCTCTCAGCAGGTTTCGAACCTGCGACCCTGGCGTTATTAGCACCATGCTCTACCGACTGAGCTATGAGAGCTTACTATAACTACTTTATCATATAATCTGTTTACATATTATGTTTATATTATATATATTTCTTTCTATTTATATTATCTATATATTATTATATGTTTATATGTTTATATGTTTATATGACTATACTATTCTATTCTTTAACTATTCCGACTAACTTATTCACTCTTTTATATAACCTTTTATAACTTAAACTTACTTCTTTATTTTTTTTATATGTTATATATATATATTTTATTTATTTTATATCTTATATCCTTTTATATCTTTTATATCACTTTCCAGTGTTTATATGACTATTTATTGTTCTATATATGACTATAGATGCCATACTTTCTTATTATCTTACTATCATACTATCATACTATCATACTATCATACTATCATACTATCTTACTATCTTACTATATGTATCCTCTACTTATACACTAGATATACTATATCTTACTTTATCTATACTTTATGGATACTATATGTATAAAAAGTGAGGGCTAGAGGGATTGAACCACTGACCGGCTGATCTGGAGTCAGCTGCTCTGCCACTGAGCTAAGCCCCCTTCATCTATATTTAATCTATACTATATTCTTTTTATGTACTTCCCTTATATATTATATATTATATATTATTATATTTATTATATATATTATATGTATATATTCTACTTTATATATTATATATTATATCCTTTATATTCTATATTCTATTTTATATTCATGACTTATACTTATACTTATACTTATATCCTTATTATTATATTC
>NW_001858607.1:0-968 GCF_000209125.1 Entamoeba dispar SAW760
TGTAATACCACCACTAGAAATACTATTTCACTCATTTCGTTAAATGTTAAAATGGATTTTCCATTAATTTAAAAACATTAAAACTTCGGTTGAAACAGGCGATTGAAAAAGATAGACGGGGAGTTTGGCTGGGGCGGCACATCTGTTACAAGATAACGCAGGTGTCCAAAGATGAACTCAATGAGGACAGAAACCTCATGTAGAATATAAGGGTATAAGTTCATTTGATTATTGATTCCAGTACAATCAATAACTCTGAAATGATGGCCTAACGATCCCTAAGATTTTTAACTAGAAAAAATTTAAAACATATTAGATTTATCTGATGTGTGAGACCGTAAGGTGATTTCTAGTTAATCCTTTAATAATAAGGCTTGGGGTGTCAGAAAAGTTACCACAGGGATAACTGGCTTGTGGCAGCCAAGCGCTCATAGCGACGTTGCTTTTTGATCCTTCGATGTCGGCTCTTCCTATCCATTTCAAGCAGAATTGAAAAAAGGTATGATTGTTCACCATTTAATAGGGAACGTGAGCTGGGTTTAGACCGTCGTGAGACAGGTTAGTTTTACCCTACCGTTTCGGTAGATCTTCAAAGTATTTAGATAGTAGCACAACTCAGTACGAGAGGAACCGTTGTGTCACGCCACTGGATTATTCAATTATTTGATCAAATAGTGTTGAGAATCTAACACGTGTTGAAATAATGGCTGAAAGCCTCTCAAGCCAGAATTTCGTCTAGATGAATACTTTGTCTTTTTCTTGTTACTTTAGTACAATTGAAAATTATATACGTTGTATTTATTATCTCGTGTATTACTCTATCAAAAGGGTAGTGAATACTGAGTTAACAAATTCAAAGCATACTGTTGCTTATAGACGATGGCATCAGAAATCGGTGTGTAGCTTTAGAGTTCTATCATACTCTCGGGTATGATGAACGATTGCTGAGACTACGTATTCTATTAATT
>NW_001858606.1:0-1008 GCF_000209125.1 Entamoeba dispar SAW760
TATCATATCTCTGTAACAGGTTGTTTTAATGAAAACTTATAAGGTAAAAAATGTTCTTGGAGGTAATCTGAAGACCTCATTTTTTAACAATTTTTTCATGATTATTTCATCATTGAGCATTACCTTTGAATAACAAAAAAGAATAACAAAAAATGACCTAAAAATAGTGAATAACAAAAAAGAATAACAAAAAAGAATAACAAAAACCCAACATACAAATGTTTTATATAACAACGAAAATTCCTTCTACACGGGGTAAATTTCAACAAAAATTGCAAAAAGACCCCCCCTACTCGAAATACGATTTTTGAAAATGCCCTTTTTGAAAAAACTACCGTTTTTTTGTTGAAATTAGAAGGAATAGAACGAAAAAAATTGATATTCCGTCGAAAAGTGAACCTTTATTACACAAAAGCTAGGAAAAACCATCGGATTAACACTAGACCAAAATTTTAAGATGGTAAAAGCTCGATTTGCCGAAAAGGATGACGTGGTTACCAACAAATATTCGGCATTTTCGGCGACATGTTTGTATGGATAATCTGAATCGTTTTCTATTTTTAGAAATTTTATAAATTATTTGTATGGATAATCTGAATCGTTTTCTATTTTTAGAATAATTCTATATTGTTTGTATGGATAATCTGAGTCGTTATCTAATTTTAGAAAAACTTTGAAGTTATTAATAAATTTATGAAGTAAAACAATAGTTTTTTCTAATAAATAACTAACAAAAGTTGTATAAATGAAAGAAAAATATTGATAGTTAAATGAAACCTGATAAAATACGTATCATTCAAAATACATTGAATGATGGCAGTAAGCCTGTCAGTACAGTTGAACAGTTTTTAAAGAAAATAAAAGAAACATGTTGAATTGTATTGATTAACATAAGGGACAACGAAAGATGGAAGGAAAAAGAACAGGGGAAAGAAAAACGAAAACAAAAACGAAAGATGGGAGTTAAAAGAAAAATGAAGGATTTAAAGAAAGAAGAACTTGAGAATG
>NW_001858605.1:0-411 GCF_000209125.1 Entamoeba dispar SAW760
CTCATACATAATTATGTTAAATAAAATGATGAAATAATCATGATAAAATTGTTAAAAAATGAGGTCTTCAGATTACCTCCAAGAACATTTTTTACCTTATAAGTTTTCATTAAAACAACCTTGTTACAGAGATATGATAAAATTGACTCAGTGACAAAAAATATTGACTCTACTCATCTATACGTCCTTCAATACTTTATCTACAAAACAATTATTTTATTTGATATATCAGTATTATAATTATTATTTTATATTATATGAAAAACGATGTATATTTAAGATAAGTCATTTTTTGTGTCTCAAAAAAATCATGATAGAAGTATCATTTTTTATAAATTTTTATTAATAAATCACTTGTTTAAAATTAATATCTGAACAACTTTTACCTTATAAATTTTTATACTTTCGTTG
>NW_001858604.1:0-933 GCF_000209125.1 Entamoeba dispar SAW760
ACGCTCGTAGTTGAATTAAAATGTGATTTTATACATTTTGAAGACTTTACATTAAGTGAAGTTTCTAGAAATGTTAAATTAAAATCAAAGAAGGAGACAATTCAAGTAATTGAGTTGTCATTACTTTGAATAAAATAAGGTGTTTAAAGCAAAACATTATGTTAATGAATATTCAAGCATGGGACAATGCTGAGGAGATGTCAATTAGACATTTCGAGAGAAGGATTAAAAGGAACAATTGGGGTGATTCAGAAAATAACGGGAGAGGTGAAAATCCATGATCGCTATAAGATGCACGAGAGCGAAAGCATTTCACTCAACTGGGTCCATTAATCAAGAACGAAAGTTAGGGGATCGAAGACGATCAGATACCGTCGTAGTCCTAACTATAAACGATGTCAACCAAGGATTGGATGAAATTCAGATGTACAAAGATGAAGAAACATTGTTTCTAAATCCAAGTATATCAATACTACCTTGTTCAGAACTTAAAGAGAAATCTTGAGTTTATGGACTTCAGGGGGAGTATGGTCACAAGGCTGAAACTTAAAGGAATTGACGGAAGGGCACACCAGGAGTGGAGCCTGCGGCTTAATTTGACTCAACACGGGAAAACTTACCAAGACCGAACAGTAGAAGGAATGACAGATTAAGAGTTCTTTCATGATTTATTGGGTAGTGGTGCATGGCCGTTCTTAGTTGGTGGAGTGATTTGTCAGGTTAATTCCGGTAACGAACGAGACTGAAACCTATTAATTAGTTTTCTGCCTATAAGACAGAAATGTTCGCAAGAACAGGTGCGTAAGTACCACTTCTTAAAGGGACACATTTCAATTGTCCTATTTTAATTGTTAGTTATCTAATTTCGATTAGACTCTTTTAACGTGGGAAAAGAAAAGAGCATTCAGCATAACAGTCTGTGATGCCTTAGAC
>NW_001858603.1:0-740 GCF_000209125.1 Entamoeba dispar SAW760
ATAAATCATGAATAATAACTAATACAGATTAAGATAATTGTTAAACAGAATTTAATTTAAAGAATGAGATATAAAGATATTAAATAATTTTTTAATAGTCTTTAATAAAAATAATCATTCATATCTCAAAAAATGTCAACGAAAGTATAAAAATTTATAAGGTAAAAGTTGTTCAGAATTGAATTCTAAACAATTCATTTCTCATACATAATTATGTTAAATAAAATGATGAAATAATCATGAAAAAATTGTTAAAAAATGAGGTCTTCAGATTACCTCCAAGAACATTTTTTACCTTATAAGTTTTCATTAAAACAACCTTGTTACAGAGATATGATAAAATTGACTCAGTGACAAAAAATATTGACTCTACTCATCTATACGTCCTTCAATACTTTATCTACAAAACAATTATTTTATTTGATATATCAGTATTATAATTATTATTTTATATTATATGAAAAACGATGTATATTTAAGATAAGTCATTTTTTGTGTCTCAAAAAAATCATGATAGAAGTATCATTTTTTATAAATTTTTATTAATAAATCACTTGTTTAAAATTAATATCTGAACAACTTTTACCTTATAAATTTTTATACTTTCGTTGACATTTTTTGAGATATGAATGATTATTTTTATTAAAGACTATTAAAAAATTATTTAATATCTTTATATCTCATTCTTTAAATTAAATTCTGTTTAACAATTATCTTAATCTGTATTAGTTATATTCCAT
>NW_001858602.1:0-692 GCF_000209125.1 Entamoeba dispar SAW760
TAGAAAAAACTATTGTTTTACTTCATAAATTTATTAATAACTTCAAAGTTTTTCTAAAATTAGATAACGACTCAGATTATCCATACAAACAATATAGAATTATTCTAAAAATAGAAAACGATTCAGATTATCCATACAAATAATTTATAAAATTTCTAAAAATAGAAAACGATTCAGATTATCCATACAAACATGTCGCCGAAAATGCCGAATATTTGTTGGTAACCACGTCATCCTTTTCGGCAAATCGAGCTTTTACCATCTTAAAATTTTGGTCTAGTGTTAATCCGATGGTTTTTCCTAGCTTTTGTGTAATAAAGGTTCACTTTTCGACGGAATATCAATTTTTTTCGTTCTATTCCTTCTAATTTCAACAAAAAAACGGTAGTTTTTTCAAAAAGGGCATTTTCAAAAATCGTATTTCGAGTAGGGGGGGTCTTTTTGCAATTTTTGTTGAAATTTACCCCGTGTAGAAGGAATTTTCGTTGTTATATAAAACATTTGTATGTTGGGTTTTTGTTATTCTTTTTTGTTATTCTTTTTTGTTATTCACTATTTTTAGGTCATTTTTTGTTATTCTTTTTTGTTATTCAAAGGTAATGCTCAATGATGAAATAATCGTGAAAAAATTGTTAAAAAATGAGGTCTTCAGATTACCTCCAAGAACATTTTTTACCTTATAAGTTTTCATT
>NW_001858601.1:0-917 GCF_000209125.1 Entamoeba dispar SAW760
TTGATTGAATAGTTTAAATAATAAAATAATATAGTTTTTTAATAGAAAAGATTTTTTGAAAAATGTTGATTTAAAAATAAATAACTTATACTTCATAAAATCTTGATTTAAAAAATGTTATTTCTACAATGAATAACAAAAAATAATCTATAAATAGAACACTATTATTTTAATAATTATTAATATCTCAAATGTACTGCGTCAAGAATTAATAACAACTGCATTTTTTAAGTGCATGATGTAAGGTAATAGATACCTAGTACTTTTTATTAAAATCAAAAAAGTGCACCTTTTTTCAATAAAATTGTTGAACTTGTATCTCATCTACAACCTCACCATTTCTGATAAAACTTTATTTTTTGGAGGTTCCATATAAAGTTACTAGATACCTAGTACTTTTTATTAAAATCAGACGCATTTAACTTCTTTCGTCTAATTTAGACAGAAACATGTCAAAAATTATCTCAGATAGAAAGCGACCAGAATTAATAATTTTTATCTTTTTGTAGAGTGCATATTAATGTGATTAATACTTAGTACTTTTTATTAAAATTGACGACATTTAACTTCTTTCATTTGGTTTAGATAAAAATAGAATAAATTAATATCTCAAATACATGACGATCACAATTAATAATTTTTATCTTTTTGCAGAGTGCTTTTGAAGATAATTGATATATAGTACTTTATATTAAAATCATAAAAAGTGCACCTTTTTTCAACAAATTTGTTGAATTAATATCTCTGCTACAACCTCACCATTTCTGATAAAACTTTATTTTTTGGAGGATCCACAGAACGATATTGGATACCTAGTACTTTTTATTAAAATCAAAAAAGTGCACCTTTTTTCAATAAAATTGTTGAATTAATATCTCTGCTACAACCTCACCATTTCTGATAAAACTTTATTTTTT
>NW_001858600.1:0-792 GCF_000209125.1 Entamoeba dispar SAW760
GACATTGCAGAGCACTGGGGCAGAAATCACATTCTGTAATGAACCTTTTAGATTTATCAGAATGCTATGTTTTTATTAAACAGTCGGATTCCCCTAACCTTTAAAGTTCTGATTCGATTTTAATCCTTTTACAAGGAAATCACCAGAGCTACTCTTTCTTGCTAACTTACAGAGCTATGTTGCCGACTTCCCTTACCTGCGTTATTCTATTTAACTAAAGATTTTGCTTCTTGGAGACCTGTTGCGGTTATTAGTACGAGCAAAAGAATTCTTTAATTAGCTTTATGCTAAGATTCCCTTTAATTTTTATGAAGACTGCAAAAATACCACAATTCAATCATATGTTGAATTTCTTACAAAGCCAATAAATTCCACTTCTCTGATTGATTCATTTCAGTGGAGTTTACTTTTGTTAAGAAGAAAAGAGAACTCTTCCGTAGATTTTCACACTCCATTTTAAAGTTCATGATATGTTACCATTTTATTCGATTTAATCTTATTTCTAAGATTTAATCATTAATTCTCTTGATTAAGAACTATTAATCTTATTCCCTTTCAATCCTTATATTGACTATATGTCACTTATATATTTCTTAAGGATTTCCATCTGTAATTTAGGATCGATTCACCCTAATCCAAGTAATGTTGTTTAGGAACCTTTCTCCTCTTCAGTTCTAAGATGTTTTTTTCCTCTTCTTAGTATTTGCTACTACCACCAAGATCTGCACTAAGGACAGTTTCAATCTAAATTACTTTAAATCTTTACTACTTTTGTTGTCCTTACGCCATTTC
>NW_001858599.1:0-772 GCF_000209125.1 Entamoeba dispar SAW760
TTATTATCTTTCTTTTTTATCTTAAATATTAAATTGGTAAAATAAAGTATAATTATTTTAATTTTTTAACAGAATTTTTGTCATATTTTATTTTATGGTTATTAATATTATCAATTAGTTATTAATATCTCAAAAAATGTCAACGAAAGTATAAAAATTTATAAGGTAAAAGTTGTTCAGAATTGAATTCTAAACAACTTTTTATTTAATGATATTATAATGATTAATTGAACGATTTTTTATTTATTTTTTTAATGTTTGAATTGAAATAGTTTAAATAATAAAATAATATAGTTTTTTAATTTAAAATAGTCTTTAACTTTACTAATTGAATAAATGGATAATTAAATCATTTTCTATAAAAAGTAATAAATATCAAATAACTTTTAGTGTACTAGTAATTGTTATAGTTATTATTAATTCTTGACGCAGTATAGATAAAATAATTTTTAACAATTCATTTTAATGATTAATGAATAAATGGATAATTAAATCATTTTCTATAAAAAGTAATAAATATCAAATAACTTTTAGTGTACTAGTAATTGTTATAGTTATTATTAATTCTTGACGCAGTATAGATAAAATAATTTTTAACAATTCATTCTAACATAATTTATTAATTATTGATAATTAAATCATTTTCTATAAAAAGTAATAAATATCAAATAACTTTTAGTGTACTAGTAATTGTTATAGTTATTATTAATTCTTGACGCAGTATAGATAAAATAATTTTTAACAATTCATTCTAACATAATTTATTAATTAT
>NW_001858598.1:0-646 GCF_000209125.1 Entamoeba dispar SAW760
TATTTAATATCTTTATATCTCATTCTTTAAATTAAATTCTGTTTAACAATTATCTTAATCTGTATTAGTTATTATTCATGATTTATTTATTTTATTTTATCTTCATTCAGGAAACAGCTATGACCCCAGTGTGCTGGAAAGAATCATTCATATCTCAAAAAATGTCAACGAAAGTATAAAAATTTATAAGGTAAAAGTTGTTCAGAATTGAATTCTAAACAATTCATTTCTCATACATAATTATGTTAAATAAAATGATGAAATAATCATGAAAAAATTGTTAAAAAATGAGGTCTTCAGATTACCTCCAAGAACATTTTTTACCTTATAAGTTTTCATTAAAACAACCTTGTTACAGAGATATGATAAAATTGACTCAGTGACAAAAAATATTGACTCTACTCATCTATACGTCCTTCAATACTTTATCTACAAAACAATTATTTTATTTGATATATCAGTATTATAATTATTATTTTATATTATATGAAAAACGATGTATATTTAAGATAAGTCATTTTTTGTGTCTCAAAAAAATCATGATAGAAGTATCATTTTTTATAAATTTTTATTAATAAATCACTTGTTTAAAATTAATATCTGAACAACTTTTACCTTATAAATTTTTATACTTTCGTTGACATTT
>NW_001858597.1:0-933 GCF_000209125.1 Entamoeba dispar SAW760
TTGTTCAGAATTGAATTCTAAACAACTCTTTATTTAATGATGTTGTAATGATAAATTGAACGATTTTATTCATCTTTTTAACGTTTGAATTGAAATAGTTTAAATAATAAAATAATATAGTTTTTTAATAGAAAAGATTTTTTGAAAAATGTTGATTTAAAAATAAATAACTTATACTTCATAAAATCTTGATTTAAAAAATGTTATTTCTACAATGAATAACAAAAAATAATCTATAAATAGAACACTATTATTTTAATAATTATTAATATCTCAAATGTACTGCGTCAAGAATTAATAACAACTGCATTTTTTAAGTGCATGATGTAAGGTAATAGATACCTAGTACTTTTTATTAAAATCAAAAAAGTGCACCTTTTTTCAATAAAATTGTTGAACTTGTATCTCATCTACAACCTCACCATTTCTGATAAAACTTTATTTTTTGGAGGTTCCATATAAAGTTACTAGATACCTAGTACTTTTTATTAAAATCAGACGCATTTAACTTCTTTCGTCTAATTTAGACAGAAACATGTCAAAAATTATCTCAGATAGAAAGCGACCAGAATTAATAATTTTTATCTTTTTGTAGAGTGCATATTAATGTGATTAATACTTAGTACTTTTTATTAAAATTGACGACATTTAACTTCTTTCATTTGGTTTAGATAAAAATAGAATAAATTAATATCTCAAATACATGACGATCACAATTAATAATTTTTATCTTTTTGCAGAGTGCTTTTGAAGATAATTGATATATAGTACTTTATATTAAAATCATAAAAAGTGCACCTTTTTTCAACAAATTTGTTGAATTAATATCTCTGCTACAACCTCACCATTTCTGATAAAACTTTATTTTTTGGAGGATCCACAGAACGATATTGGATACCTAGTACTTTTTTATTAAAATCAAAAAAGTGCACC
>NW_001858596.1:0-955 GCF_000209125.1 Entamoeba dispar SAW760
GTAAGATGCTTAGAGCCTGATCAGTACCATTATGTTCACACAGATGGGAACGTCAGGTAATCTACCTTTTTGTTTTTATATAGAGAGTTTTTTTTTAAATAAAGGAATAAAGGAATAAAGGAATATAGAAATATAGAAATATAGAAATAAAGGAATATAGAAATAAATACATACATAGATATATAAATAAAGATATATATAAATAAATAAATAAAGAAATATATATATATATATAAATAAAGAAATATATATATAATAGAATATAAAGGTTATAGAAGTTGAAAGGGATTAAAGTAAAGTAATCTAGTCAATAAAAAGACGAGCTTGGCAGGGATCGAACCTGCAATCCCCAGATTCGTAGTCTGATGCGTTTCCATTGCGCCACAAGCCCTATAACATTCATAAAATACTGGGAAGATAAAAAAAGGGATATATAAGTTATATAAATGTTATAAGTTATATAAATGTTATAAGTTATATAAATGATATAAGTTATATAAATGATATAAGTTATATAAATGATATAGATATGATATAGATATAGATATAGATATGATATATAAAAGACATAAGAAAGATAAGATATAAAATAAACAGACTAGGAATAATAATAAAAGTACATAGTCATATAATAATATAATAATATAAGAAAATATATGATAGTCATAGTCATAAGTAAGTAGGATAACGGTAGGTTCATATCAAGTAGGATACACCCGTTCCCATCCGAACACGGAAGTAAAGATGCTTAGAGCCTGATCAGTACCATTATGTTCACACAGATGGGAACGTCAGGTAATCTACCTTTTTGTTTTTATATAGAGAGTTTTTTTTTAAATAAAGGAATAAAGGAATAAAGGAATATAGAAATATAGAAATATAGAAATAAAGGAATATAGAATAATACTACTAGATATATAAATAAAGATATTATAATAATAATAAGAATATATTT
>NW_001858595.1:0-628 GCF_000209125.1 Entamoeba dispar SAW760
TTTTTCATATAATATAAAATAATAATTATAATACTGATATATCAAATAAAATAATTGTTTTGTAGATAAAGTATTGAAGGACGTATAGATGAGTAGAGTCAATATTTTTTGTCACTGAGTCAATTTTATCATATCTCTGTAACAAGGTTGTTTTAATGAAAACTTATAAGGTAAAAAATGTTCTTGGAGGTAATCTGAAGACCTCATTTTTTAACAATTTTTTCATGATTATTTCATCATTTTATTTAACATAATTATGTATGAGAAATGAATTGTTTAGAATTCAATTCTGAACAACTTTTACCTTATAAATTTTTATACTTTCGTTGACATTTTTTGAGATATTAATATAAAAAAATAATGATTAATATTAAAAAGAAATACATAATGAAGATAAAATAAAATAAATAAATCATGAATAATAACTAATACAGATTAAGATAATTGTTAAACAGAATTTAATTTAAAGAATGAGATATAAAGATATTAAATAATTTTTTAATAGTCTTTAATAAAAATAATCATTCATATCTCAAAAAATGTCAACGAAAGTATAAAAATTTATAAGGTAAAAGTTGTTCAGATATTAATTTTAAACAAAGTGATTTATTAATAAAAATTTATAAAA
>NW_001858594.1:0-860 GCF_000209125.1 Entamoeba dispar SAW760
GGAATAGTAATAGTAAGAAGTGTATAGTAGATGTATAATAAAGTAATAAAAAGATATAAAGGTAAAAAGATGATAAATAATAACATAATAAATAGGGAAGATAATAAATATATATAAGCTAAGTGTAAAGATAGAAATAGGTAATAATAATATAAGGCGGCTTAGCTCAGTGGCAGAGCGTCTCTCTCGTAAAGAGAAGGTCATGGGTCCGATCCCCATAGTCGCCTTCTAGGTATTTTTTAAAGGGAATAAACATATATAAAAGGAATAAACATATATAAAAGGAATAAACATATAGACAGAGAGTGATAAAGAAGAATATATAGATAGATAATATATATATAATATATATAAATAATATATAGATACATAATATATATAATATATAGATACATAATATATATATATAATATATAGATAGTGATATATATATATACATACATACATAAGTGGTGATAAAAGTAGAATATAGTAGAATATATAACATAATATAAGATAGAAATATATATAGAAAGAGATAATAGTTAGAATATAAACATAGATAAAGTTCATAAGTTTAATATAATGGTATAAAGGTATAGTTATATACATAAAAAGTGGTCCCACCCAGATTCGAACTGGGGTCCTAAGAACCAAAATCTTATATGCTGCCCCTACACCATGGAACCGTTATGAATAGATGGGTAGGTGTAAGTAGTAAGTAGTAAAAGGATGTAAGAAGTAATAAGTAAGAAGTAATAAGTAAGAAGTAATAAGTAATAAGTAAGAAATGGAAGTAATGTAAGAAGTAATAAGTAAATAGTAATAAGTAGGAAATAGTAATAGTAAGAAGTGTATAGTAGATGTATAATAAAGTAATA
>NW_001858593.1:0-1027 GCF_000209125.1 Entamoeba dispar SAW760
ATATAGATGAGGGGGCTTAGCTCAGTGGCAGAGCAGCTGACTCCAGATCAGCCGGTCAGTGGTTCAATCCCTCTAGCCCTCACTTTTTATACATATAGTATCCATAAAGTATAGATAAAGTAAGATATAGTATATCTAGTGTATAAGTAGAGGATACATATAGTAAGATAGTAAGATAGTATGATAGTATGATAGTATGATAGTATGATAGTATGATAGTAAGATAATAAGAAAGTATGGCATCTATAGTCATATATAGAACAATAAATAGTCATATAAACACTGGAAAGTGATATAAAAGATATAAAAGGATATAAGATATAAAATAAATAAAATATATATATATAACATATAAAAAAAATAAAGAAGTAAGTTTAAGTTATAAAAGGTTATATAAAAGAGTGAATAAGTTAGTCGGAATAGTTAAAGAATAGAATAGTATAGTCATATAAACATATAAACATATAAACATATAATAATATATAGATAATATAAATAGAAAGAAATATATATAATATAAACATAATATGTAAACAGATTATATGATAAAGTAGTTATAGTAAGCTCTCATAGCTCAGTCGGTAGAGCATGGTGCTAATAACGCCAGGGTCGCAGGTTCGAAACCTGCTGAGAGCATTGTTTTTAAAGAAATACATACATATTATACATATTATACATATTATACATATTATACATATACATACATGAGAGTATTTGTATAAAAGGAATAAAGTAATAAAGTAATAAAGGAATAAAGTATAAAAAGAATATAGTAATATAGTAATAAAGGAATAAAGTATAAAAGGAATAAAGTATAAAAGGAATAAAGTATAAAAGGAATAAAGTATAAAAGGAATATAGTAATAAAGGAATATAATAATAAAGGATATAAGTATAAGTATAAGTATAAGTCATGAATATAAAATAGAATATAGAATATAAAGGATATAATATATAATATATAAAGTAGAATATATACATATAATATATATAATAAATATAATAATATATAATATATAATATATAA
>NW_001858592.1:0-983 GCF_000209125.1 Entamoeba dispar SAW760
AGATATAATGATATTCAAAATGAGATAATAAATGATGAAAGAATGATGAAATAAATGATGCACTTTTTATTACAGAAATTAGAAATATGAAATAAAAAGCGTTTAATTATTGATGCAAATTATTTATCATTATTTTATTTATGCAAATTATTTTATTCATTTTTATTTTTATAATTTTTATTTATATGTATTATTTATTTTTTTCTTTTTAATATATTGATTATTTTATTTTATTATTTATTATTCTTTTATTTATTTTTCTCTATTCTTTTATTTGTTCATTTTTATTATATTTATGAAATATTTCAATATTATAAAATAATTTTATTATTTAATTATTTAAATGATTTATATTAAAATGAATTTATTTTATATTTCATTGTTTTCTTTTATCTTTATTTTATATTTTAATAATTTCTTTAATATTATCATTTTATATTATTATTATCTTTATTCTTTCATATTTTTATTATTTATTATTATTATATTTTTCATTTCTTATTTTATTTTAATTTATTATTATGTTTATTTATATTTCTTTTCTTTCTTATTATTCTTCTTTATTCTTATTATTTCTTTATTTATTTTCATTTGACTCATATTTTCATTTCTTGTTTTGATTATTTTGTTTTGATTTAATTTTAATTTTTAATATTATTATATTTTTGATTATTCTTATTTATTTATCATTTATTTATTATTTGTTTTTATTATTATCATTTGATTTATATTTATTATTTATTTCTTTTATTATCTTTCTTTATTCTTTATTATTTATATTATATTCTTATTTCTTATTATTTATTTTTGATTTTAAATGATTGTTTCAATATTCATCATTTTATTTATATCTATTATATTAATCTTATATCATTAATTTCTATCATTAAATATTAAATAATCAATGTGATATAACAAAATAATTTAAATAATATATCATTATAAAATGAAATGATTAATAAATGATTTCATAATAAATATAA
>NW_001858591.1:0-848 GCF_000209125.1 Entamoeba dispar SAW760
CTACGAATCTGGGGATTGCAGGTTCGATCCCTGCCAAGCTCGTCTTTTTATTGACTAGATTACTTTACTTTAATCCCTTTCAACTTCTATAACCTTTATATTCTATTATATATATATTTCTTTATTTATATATATATATATATTTCTTTATTTATTTATTTATATATATCTTTATTTATATATCTATGTATGTATTTATTTCTATATTCCTTTATTTCTATATTTCTATATTTCTATATTCCTTTATTCCTTTATTCCTTTATTTAAAAAAAAACTCTCTATATAAAAACAAAAAGGTAGATTACCTGACGTTCCCATCTGTGTGAACATAATGGTACTGATCAGGCTCTAAGCATCTTTACTTCCGTGTTCGGATGGGAACGGGTGTATCCTACTTGATATGAACCTACCGTTATCCTACTTACTTATGACTATGACTATCATATATTTTCTTATATTATTATATTATTATATGACTATGTACTTTTATTATTATTCCTAGTCTGTTTATTTTATATCTTATCTTTCTTATGTCTTTTATATATCATATCTATATCTATATCTATATCATATCTATATCATTTATATAACTTATATCATTTATATAACTTATATCATTTATATAACTTATAACATTTATATAACTTATAACATTTATATAACTTATATATCCCTTTTTTTATCTTCCCAGTATTTTATGAATGTTATAGGGCTTGTGGCGCAATGGAAACGCATCAGACTACGAATCTGGGGATGCAGTTCGATCCCTGCCAGCTCGTCTTTTATGACTAGATACTTACTTTATCCCTTCACTCTATACCTTAATCATAAAATATTCTTATAAAAAA
>NW_001858590.1:0-980 GCF_000209125.1 Entamoeba dispar SAW760
TGGATAATCTGAATCGTTTTCTATTTTTAGAATAATTCTATATTGTTTGTATGGATAATCTGAGTCGTTATCTAATTTTAGAAAAACTTTGAAGTTATTAATAAATTTATGAAGTAAAACAATAGTTTTTTCTAATAAATAACTAACAAAAGTTGTATAAATGAAAGAAAAATATTGATAGTTAAATGAAACCTGATAAAATACGTATCATTCAAAATACATTGAATGATGGCAGTAAGCCTGTCAGTACAGTTGAACAGTTTTTAAAGAAAATAAAAGAAACATGTTGAATTGTATTGATTAACATAAGGACAACGAAAGATGGAAGGAAAAAGAACAGGGAAAAGAAAAACGAAAACAAAAACGAAAGATGGGAGTTAAAAGAAAAATGAAGGATTTAAAGAAAGAAGAACTTGAGAATGAGGAATCTAAGAATGAGGAAATTGAGAATGAGGAAATGCAAGTGAGATAAAAATAAATTTAGAGATTAAAGTAGATGAAAATGGAAATAAAAATGAAACAAAATGAAATTAAGAAATAAACAAATGATGTTAATAATAAAGAAGTGAATTGATAAAAAGTAAGAGCATTTTACACGATTTCAAAATATTGTGTTTCTGGACCGATTCTAATGCAAAGATTTCAAGCGTAGCAAAAATGATAGTGAATTTAGAAATTGAAAAATGAAGAAAGAATTAAGAAAGAATTGAATGAAGAAATGAAATTGATAAAAGTAAGAACATTTTACACGATTTCAAAATATTGTGTTTCTGGACCGATTCTAATGCAAAGATTTCAAGCGTAGCAAAAATGATAGTGAATTTAGAAAATTGAAAATGAAGAAAGATTAAGAAAGAATTGAATGAAGAATGAAATTGATAAAGTAAGACATTTTACACGATTTCAAATATTGTGTTTCTGGACGATCTATGCAAGATTCAGCGTAGCAAAATGATGATGATTTGGATGATCATGACATG
>NW_001858589.1:0-968 GCF_000209125.1 Entamoeba dispar SAW760
CGGTCTCCACATCAGATAAATCTAATATGTTTTAAATTTTTTCTAGTTAAAAATCTTAGGGATCGTTAGGCCATCATTTCAGAGTTATTGATTGTACTGGAATCAATAATCAAATGAACTTATACCCTTATATTCTACATGAGGTTTCTGTCCTCATTGAGTTCATCTTTGGACACCTGCGTTATCTTGTAACAGATGTGCCGCCCCAGCCAAACTCCCCGTCTATCTTTTTCAATCGCCTGTTTCAACCGAAGTTTTAATGTTTTTAAATTAATGGAAAATCCATTTTAACATTTAACGAAATGAGTGAAATAGTATTTCTAGTGGTGGTATTACACGTTTGACAAAGTCTCCCACCTAGCCTATACCAAAAAATCGATTTCACATGATAAATTAGAGTCAAGCTCAACAGGGTCTTCTTTCCCCGCCGTTCCAATCAAGCCCGTTCCCTTGACTGTGGTTTCACTAGATTGCAGATAGGGACAGTGGGAATCACGGTGATCCATTCATGCGCGTCACTAATTAGATGACGAGGCATTTGGCTACCTTAAGAGAGTCATAGTTACTCCCGCCGTTAACCCGCGCTTAAGTAAATTTCATTACCTTGACATTCAGAGCACTGGGCAGAAATCACATTCTGTAATGAACCTTTTAGATTTATCAGAATGCTATGTTTTTATTAAACAGTCGGATTCCCCTAACCTTTAAAGTTCTGATTCGATTTTAATCCTTTTACAAGGAAATCACCAGAGCTACTCTTTCTTGCTAACTTACAGAGCTATGTTGCCGACTTCCCTTACCTGCGTTATTCTATTTAACTAAAGATTTTGCTTCTTGGAGACCTGTTGCGGTTATTAGTACGAGCAAAGAATTCTTTAATTAGCTTTATGCTAAGATTCCCTTTATTTTTATGAGACTGCAAAATACCACAATTCATCATATGTTGATTCTACAAGCCAAAATCCACT
>NW_001858588.1:0-1006 GCF_000209125.1 Entamoeba dispar SAW760
TATATCCATTTCAATGAATAATATCAATTTAAAGAAATAAAGAAAGTTCCTTTTCATCGTTTTTCTCTTTTTCTTTCTTTTTTTTTTTAAAAAAATTCTTAAAATTAACCCAAAAATTTTCAGCTAATAATTGATTTGATTTATATGCTTCTTTTAAAGCATCAAAGCAATCATCATAATCATAGCAAGAATAATACTGACTCCATTAACACCTGATCTAGCAAATGTTGTTGATTTAGCACAATATCCATCGACTGGAACTGATCCATCAGCACATAAAGTACAATAAACAACATTATCATTAACTACACATCGTTCACATCCAACACATGATTCACATTCTCCAGTAGTTTCATTAAGATATTGTCCTGGTGCACATGATTCACAAACAAGTCCAGTAGAATCACAAATACCACTACAATTCTTACATTTTTCACAAATTAATGTTGTTTCATTTAAATAATATCCTTCTTGACATTGTGTACATGTATTATTATTCTTACAATGAGTACAATTATCCATACATTTATCACATGATGTTCCATTTAAATAATATCCTTCTAAACATTCTTGACAAATATTATCACATCCAACTGTCTTACAATTTTCAATTCCAATTATTTCTTTACATGTTCCATCATCATTTTCTCCACATTTACAATCTTTAATACATTTACATCCATCTAATTTATATCCTGGTTGACATGATGTACAACATCCATCTTCAGTATTACAACAAAGATTTAATTTCTTTTCTTCTGAAACTTCAACACATGTATGATTAGTAATTGACAATTCATATCCGCATGCACATTCAATACAATAACAATCCATATCTTTCTTTACACACATTGGATCAAAAACATAACTATCTCCAATTCTTGAGAAATTAGCAGTAGCATTACATTCTTGTGGAACTGGTTCTGGTTCTGGAATTGGATCAGGAGTTGGTTCTGGTTTTGGACAATCATCACCATCACAATCTGGATGATGTGGATGATCACAA
>NW_001858587.1:0-964 GCF_000209125.1 Entamoeba dispar SAW760
ATAAATGATGAAGATATTAAAAGAAATGAAAAATGAATCAAAACAAAAACAAAGAAATGAATGAAGATGTAAATATGCAAGAATAATAAATTAAAAATAACATAAATAAAAAACACAAGATAAAGAAGAAGAATATAACAAATAATAAATTAACATTCTTCAAAATAAAATCAAAGAATTAGAAGAAATTATTAAAGAATTTCAAACAAAAAAGAAGAACGAACCATTTCAAATGAAATGATTCAAAAAGCACGAGAAACAGTCAGGAAAGAGTTTGAAGAAGAAATAAAAAAGATGAAAACACAAATGAACAATATTCAAACTACATGTAATGAAATAAGAAAAGAAAACTCTAAATTAAAAGAGGAAAATAATACATTACAATGAAAAATAAATGAAGCAAATGGTAGAAGGAACATAGAAGTAGGAGGTAAGGATGAAACCATCCGAACACTCCGAGCTAGCTGTGAGAAGCTGAAGAAGGAGAAGGATGAAATCCTTAAGGGTGCTGAGCTGGAGAAGAGTGCTAAGCTACTAGAGAAGAACATAAGAGATAAATAAAATCAAATCTCTGTATATCAAAAAGGTGCGATTCAAAACTATGAGATTGCAGAAAAAACAAAATAAGAATTAGACCATACACAAAGAGAAAATGAAGAACAAAAACAATTAATATCAAAACAACAAGAAAATATCGAAAATTTTTTATCCCAGAAGGAACTGGAGAAGAAGAAAACAATGACTCTAGTGATAAATACACAACAAATACTGAGAACAACATCATCATGGACAATATAAATGAATAAAACTACAACTATGAAAAAGACAATTCTGGAAATAGAAGAAGAAGAGAGCAAAACACTGAATATCAAAAAACAAGAAATGATAATCAATCAAGAAGAGAAGAAAACACAATAAATCAAACAAATAGAATTTTAATTGATGTGTTGTATTGTTTGCAATA
>NW_001858586.1:0-1011 GCF_000209125.1 Entamoeba dispar SAW760
CGTTCTGTGGATCCTCCAAAAAATAAAGTTTTATCAGAAATGGTGAGGTTGTAGCAGAGATATTAATTCAACAAATTTGTTGAAAAAAGGTGCACTTTTTTGATTTTAATATAAAGTACTAGGTATCCAATATCGTTCTGTGGATCCTCCAAAAAATAAAGTTTTATCAGAAATGGTGAGGTTGTAGCAGAGATATTAATTCAACAATTTTATTGAAAAAAGGTGCACTTTTTTGATTTTAATAAAAAGTACTAGGTATCCAATATCGTTCTGTGGATCCTCCAAAAAATAAAGTTTTATCAGAAATGGTGAGGTTGTAGCAGAGATATTAATTCAACAAATTTGTTGAAAAAAGGTGCACTTTTTATGATTTTAATATAAAGTACTATATATCAATTATCTTCAAAAGCACTCTGCAAAAAGATAAAAATTATTAATTGTGATCGTCATGTATTTGAGATATTAATTTATTCTATTTTTATCTAAACCAAATGAAAGAAGTTAAATGTCGTCAATTTTAATAAAAAGTACTAAGTATTAATCACATTAATATGCACTCTACAAAAAGATAAAAATTATTAATTCTGGTCGCTTTCTATCTGAGATAATTTTTGACATGTTTCTGTCTAAATTAGACGAAAGAAGTTAAATGCGTCTGATTTTAATAAAAAGTACTAGGTATCTAGTAACTTTATATGGAACCTCCAAAAAATAAAGTTTTATCAGAAATGGTGAGGTTGTAGATGAGATACAAGTTCAACAATTTTATTGAAAAAAGGTGCACTTTTTTGATTTTAATAAAAAGTACTAGGTATCTATTACCTTACATCATGCACTTAAAAAATGCAGTTGTTATTAATTCTTGACGCAGTACATTTGAGATATTAATAATTATTAAAATAATAGTGTTCTATTTATAGATTATTTTTTGTTATTCATTGTAGAAATAACATTTTTATAAATCAAGATTTTATGAAGTATAAGTTATTTATTTTTAAATCAACATTTTTC
>NW_001858585.1:0-995 GCF_000209125.1 Entamoeba dispar SAW760
TTATATAACTTATAACATTTATATAACTTATAACATTTATATAACTTATATATCCCTTTTTTTATCTTCCCAGTATTTTATGAATGTTATAGGGCTTGTGGCGCAATGGAAACGCATCAGACTACGAATCTGGGGATTGCAGGTTCGATCCCTGCCAAGCTCGTCTTTTTATTGACTAGATTACTTTACTTTAATCCCTTTCAACTTCTATAACCTTTATATTCTATTATATATATATTTCTTTATTTATATATATATATATATTTCTTTATTTATTTATTTATATATATCTTTATTTATATATCTATGTATGTATTTATTTCTATATTCCTTTATTTCTATATTTCTATATTTCTATATTCCTTTATTCCTTTATTCCTTTATTTAAAAAAAAACTCTCTATATAAAAACAAAAAGGTAGATTACCTGACGTTCCCATCTGTGTGAACATAATGGTACTGATCAGGCTCTAAGCATCTTTACTTCCGTGTTCGGATGGGAACGGGTGTATCCTACTTGATATGAACCTACCGTTATCCTACTTACTTATGACTATGACTATCATATATTTTCTTATATTATTATATTATTATATGACTATGTACTTTTATTATTATTCCTAGTCTGTTTATTTTATATCTTATCTTTCTTATGTCTTTTATATATCATATCTATATCTATATCTATATCATATCTATATCATTTATATAACTTATATCATTTATATAACTTATATCATTTATATAACTTATAACATTTATATAACTTATAACATTTATATAACTTATATATCCCTTTTTTTATCTTCCCAGTATTTTATGAATGTTATAGGGCTTGTGGCGCAATGGAAACGCATCAGACTACGAATCTGGGGATTGCAGTTCGATCCCTGCCAAGCTCGTCTTTTATTGACTAGATACTTTACTTTAATCCCTTTCACTCTATAACCTTAATCATAAAAAAAATTCTTATTAAAAAAAAAAAATTCTTATTAT
>NW_001858584.1:0-741 GCF_000209125.1 Entamoeba dispar SAW760
TATAACTTATATCATTTATATAACTTATAACATTTATATAACTTATAACATTTATATAACTTATATATCCCTTTTTTTATCTTCCCAGTATTTTATGAATGTTATAGGGCTTGTGGCGCAATGGAAACGCATCAGACTACGAATCTGGGGATTGCAGGTTCGATCCCTGCCAAGCTCGTCTTTTTATTGACTAGATTACTTTACTTTAATCCCTTTCAACTTCTATAACCTTTATATTCTATTATATATATATTTCTTTATTTATATATATATATATATTTCTTTATTTATTTATTTATATATATCTTTATTTATATATCTATGTATGTATTTATTTCTATATTCCTTTATTTCTATATTTCTATATTTCTATATTCCTTTATTCCTTTATTCCTTTATTTAAAAAAAAACTCTCTATATAAAAACAAAAAGGTAGATTACCTGACGTTCCCATCTGTGTGAACATAATGGTACTGATCAGGCTCTAAACATCTTTACTTCCGTGTTCGGATGGGAACGGGTGTATCCTACTTGATATGAACCTACCGTTATCCTACTTACTTATGACTATGACTATCATATATTTTCTTATATTATTATATTATTATATGACTATGTACTTTTATTATTATTCCTAGTCTGTTTATTTTATATCTTATCTTTCTTATGTCTTTTATATATCATATCTATATCTATATCTATATCATATCTATATCATTTATATAACTTATATCATTTATA
>NW_001858583.1:0-964 GCF_000209125.1 Entamoeba dispar SAW760
TCGGAAACCGCTAAGGAATGTGTAACAACTCACCTATCGAATGAATGAGTCCTGAAAATGGATGGCATTATAATTTCTTAACTGATACTCGACCGTTAAAATGAAGACATTTTAACGAGTAAGGAAACGAAATGGCGTAAGGACAACAAAAGTAGTAAAGATTTAAAGTAATTTAGATTGAAACTGTCCTTAGTGCAGATCTTGGTGGTAGTAGCAAATACTAAGAAGAGGAAAAAAACATCTTAGAACTGAAGAGGAGAAAGGTTCCTAAACAACATTACTTGGATTAGGGTGAATCGATCCTAAATTACAGATGGAAATCCTTAAGAAATATATAAGTGACATATAGTCAATATAAGGATTGAAAGGGAATAAGATTAATAGTTCTTAATCAAGAGAATTAATGATTAAATCTTAGAAATAAGATTAAATCGAATAAAATGGTAACATATCATGAACTTTAAAATGGAGTGTGAAAATCTACGGAAGAGTTCTCTTTTCTTCTTAACAAAAGTAAACTCCACTGAAATGAATCAATCAGAGAAGTGGAATTTATTGGCTTTGTAAGAAATTCAACATATGATTGAATTGTGGTATTTTTGCAGTCTTCATAAAAATTAAAGGGAATCTTAGCATAAAGCTAATTAAAGAATTCTTTTGCTCGTACTAATAACCGCAACAGGTCTCCAAGAAGCAAAATCTTTAGTTAAATAGAATAACGCAGGTAAGGGAAGTCGGCAACATAGCTCTGTAAGTTAGCAAGAAAGAGTAGCTCTGGTGATTTCCTTGTAAAAGGATTAAAATCGAATCAGAACTTTAAAGGTTAGGGGAATCCGACTGTTTAATAAAAACATAGCATTCTGATAAATCTAAAAGGTTCATTACAGAATGTGATTTCTGCCCCAGTGCTCTGAATGTCAAGGTAATGAAATTTACTTAAGCGTCGGGTTAACGGCGGGAGTAA
>NW_001858582.1:0-873 GCF_000209125.1 Entamoeba dispar SAW760
AAGTTATATAAATGTTATAAGTTATATAAATGATATAAGTTATATAAATGATATAAGTTATATAAATGATATAGATATGATATAGATATAGATATAGATATGATATATAAAAGACATAAGAAAGATAAGATATAAAATAAACAGACTAGGAATAATAATAAAAGTACATAGTCATATAATAATATAATAATATAAGAAAATATATGATAGTCATAGTCATAAGTAAGTAGGATAACGGTAGGTTCATATCAAGTAGGATACACCCGTTCCCATCCGAACACGGAAGTAAAGATGCTTAGAGCCTGATCAGTACCATTATGTTCACACAGATGGGAACGTCAGGTAATCTACCTTTTTGTTTTTATATAGAGAGTTTTTTTTTAAATAAAGGAATAAAGGAATAAAGGAATATAGAAATATAGAAATATAGAAATAAAGGAATATAGAAATAAATACATACATAGATATATAAATAAAGATATATATAAATAAATAAATAAAGAAATATATATATATATATAAATAAAGAAATATATATATAATAGAATATAAAGGTTATAGAAGTTGAAAGGGATTAAAGTAAAGTAATCTAGTCAATAAAAAGACGAGCTTGGCAGGGATCGAACCTGCAATCCCCAGATTCGTAGTCTGATGCGTTTCCATTGCGCCACAAGCCCTATAACATTCATAAAATACTGGGAAGATAAAAAAAGGGATATATAAGTTATATAAATGTTATAAGTTATATAAATGTTATAAGTTATATAAATGATATAAGTTATATAAATGATATAAGTTATATAAATGATATAGATATGATATAGATATAGATATAGATATGATATATAAAAGACATAAGAAAAGATAAGATAT
>NW_001858581.1:0-1001 GCF_000209125.1 Entamoeba dispar SAW760
TAAAGACTATTAATGTTTGTATTATTTAAACACAAAGAGATTATTAATGTTTGTATTATTTAATTTATAATTCTATACTAACCAAATAGATGAATAACTATGTATAATATAATAGTTTTGGGTCTCAAAAAACCCACGAGAAACAAAACTATTTTGAGTAGTATTTAATTATGTTAAGCATTCTTAAAATAAATTATAAACATATTTACAGCTTCATTAAATAAAACCATAAACATACATTACCATAAAAGCATTAAGAGAATAAGGATGATTAATAATAATTAATGCTACTATATAATGAGAGGAATAATAAAGAGAGAATATAGCATTTACGTTTGTTTAAATAATAAATTATGAGAGAATAGCACAGTTTGTCAATAAAATAATAAATAAAATAAGTATTCATAATATTTAGGGAGAATAATATAAGAGATAAACAGAATAAGTAATCTCATAGAAGAGATTAATTAAAGAAATAAGAAATGATTATTAAAAGAATTTAATATAATCATAATAGATATATGTTGTTAAGAATGAAAGAATTTAAAGAAATAAATATAAGACTGAATATAAAGAAAATTGTACTTGATCTAACTATATAAAAGTAATTAGATGACAGAACAGATTTAAATAATATAAGTTTGTTTTTTAGTATAATTAGTAAATAAAAAAGAAGTCAAAAGTAGGAGAATAAAGAAAGGAAAAATGGATATAAATACAAAAGAGAAGTAAGAATAAAGAATCCTTCCTTTTAAAAAGGAAGAAGAATAAAATATCTGGTTGATCCTGCCAGTATTATATGCTGATGTTAAAGATTAAGCCATGCATGTGTAAGTATAAAGACCAAGTAGATGAAACTGCGGACGGCTCATTATAACAGTAATAGTTTCTTTGGTAGTAAAGTACAAGATAGCTTTGTGATGATAAGATATACTTGAGACGATCAATTGTATTAGTACAAGTGGCCAATTATGTAGTAATGAGAATGACATTCTAGTGAG
>NW_001858580.1:0-304 GCF_000209125.1 Entamoeba dispar SAW760
TGTATAAGTATAATAAACATAATAAACATAATAAACATAATAAACATAATAAAGAACATAATAATAATAAACATAATAATAATAATAATAGAAATAAGAATATAGATATATATAATATAATAATATATAAAGAAACATATAAGTGAAGTGTATAAAAAGAATGCATCCGGTGGGGTTCGAACCCACGCATCTTCCGATAGCCCAGCTTAAATCGGCCCCCTTAGACCACTCGGGCACGAATGCTTTGATATATAAATACAGAAATAATGAAGTCTATAAAACTATAAAGGTATAAGTCAGACTA
>NW_001858579.1:0-683 GCF_000209125.1 Entamoeba dispar SAW760
GATTCTATGCAAAGATTTCAAGCGTAGCAAAAATGATAGTGAATTTAGAAAATTGAAAAATGAAGAAAGAATTAAGAAAGAATTGAATGAAGAAATGAAATTGATAAAAGTAAGAACATTTTACACGATTTCAAAATATTGTGTTTCTGGACCGATTCTAATGCAAAGATTTCAAGCGTAGCAAAAATGATGATGATTTTGGATGATCATGAACAATGGATAAAAAAAAGAAAAAAATAAAAAAGAAAAGAGAGAAAAAATTGGAGGATGAAATTGATGAAAATCATGTCATTTTTCACGAAATTCAAATATGTTAATCTAGGACCATCAGAGATGCAAAGATTTTAATTTCGTGAAAAATGACGAGGTTTTTGGCCATTCAAAAAAAAAATGAAAAATCTAAAAACAAAAAGAGAGAAAAAATTGGAGAAAGTGAGGATGAAAATTGACCAAAAAATGTCTCATTTTTCACGAAATTCAAATATGTTAATCTAGGACCATCAGAGATGCAAAGATTTTAATTTCGTGAAAAATGACGAGGTTTTTGGCCATTCAAAAAAAAATGAAAAATCTAAAAACAAAAAGAGAGAAAAAATTGAGGATGAAAATTGACCAAAAAATGTCTCATTTTTCACGAAATTCAAGTATGTTAATCTACTACCCAGTGTGATACACATACTTGA
>NW_001858578.1:0-404 GCF_000209125.1 Entamoeba dispar SAW760
TTCCTTTTAAAAAGGAAGAAGATAAAATATCTGGTTGATCCTGCCAGTATTATATGCTGATGTTAAAGATTAAGCCATGCATGTGTAAGTATAAAGACCAAGTAGGATGAAACTGCGGACGGCTCATTATAACAGTAATAGTTTCTTTGGTTAGTAAAGTACAAGGATAGCTTTGTGAATGATAAAGATAATACTTGAGACGATCCAATTTGTATTAGTACAAAGTGGCCAATTTATGTAAGTAAATTGAGAAATGACATTCTAAGTGAGTTAGGATGCCACGACAATTGTAGAACACACAGTGTTTAACAAGTAACCAATGAGAATTTCTGATCTATCAATCAGTTGGTAGTATCGAGGACTACCAAGATTATAACGGATAACTAGGAATTGGGGTTCGACAT
>NW_001858577.1:0-687 GCF_000209125.1 Entamoeba dispar SAW760
TATCTATATCATTTATATAACTTATATCATTTATATAACTTATATCATTTATATAACTTATAACATTTATATAACTTATAACATTTATATAACTTATATATCCCTTTTTTTATCTTCCCAGTATTTTATGAATGTTATAGGGCTTGTGGCGCAATGGAAACGCATCAGACTACGAATCTGGGGATTGCAGGTTCGATCCCTGCCAAGCTCGTCTTTTTATTGACTAGATTACTTTACTTTAATCCCTTTCAACTTCTATAACCTTTATATTCTATTATATATATATTTCTTTATTTATATATATATATATATTTCTTTATTTATTTATTTATATATATCTTTATTTATATATCTATGTATGTATTTATTTCTATATTCCTTTATTTCTATATTTCTATATTTCTATATTCCTTTATTCCTTTATTCCTTTATTTAAAAAAAAACTCTCTATATAAAAACAAAAAGGTAGATTACCTGACGTTCCCATCTGTGTGAACATAATGGTACTGATCAGGCTCTAAGCATCTTTACTTCCGTGTTCGGATGGGAACGGGTGTATCCTACTTGATATGAACCTACCGTTATCCTACTTACTTATGACTATGACTATCATATATTTTCTTATATTATTATATTATTATATGACTATGTACTTTTATTATTATTCCTAGTCTGTTTATGTTATAT
>NW_001858576.1:0-802 GCF_000209125.1 Entamoeba dispar SAW760
ATATTTATATCATAATATGTTGATTAAAAATAAATAAGTATTTTATAAATGAATATATTTCATTTAATTATTTTATTATTATTTCTTATTATCGAATTTTATAATTTCTTATTATTTCTTTTTATATTATTATTCTCATTTGATGTAATATTATTGAATTAAATCAATAGAATAAAATGATAATGATGAATAATGATAATAAAATGATAATAAATATTAATAATAGATAATGAAAATCATAAGAATATAAAAGAAAATATATTTAATGATAAATAAGAAGAATGAAAATAATATAGAAATGAAATAATAAATTATAAAATGATTTTGTAATTAATTTTAAATTAATATTCAATAAAAATGAATAAGAAGAGAGAATAAATAAAGAAATGATAATAAAGAAATATAAATGATTATAAAAAGAAATTAAATATATGAAGAAAGAGAATAAAAAATAATAATAATGAATTGTTAAATAATATCTATATTTCTTATTTTATATATTGAATAAATTGTGATATTTTATTAGTTAATTCAATTATTAATTATTCATTATTTGTGTTATATTTTCTATTGATTATCTTGAATTATTCATTACTTTTATTTTATGTTCTTTATATTATTCTATATCATCATTATTATATATTATTGATATTATTCTTATTATTTTAATGTTTTCATTCTTTTCTATTACTTCTCTATCATTTATCATTTTGTATATTAATATAATCTTTGTTTCTTTAATTCTTTCTTTTCTTCTTTTTCTATTTTTCATATATTTTCATTTCTCATTATTTCTGTTGTT
>NW_001858575.1:0-940 GCF_000209125.1 Entamoeba dispar SAW760
TCTACCTTTTTGTTTTTATATAGAGAGTTTTTTTTTAAATAAAGGAATAAAGGAATAAAGGAATATAGAAATATAGAAATATAGAAATAAAGGAATATAGAAATAAATACATACATAGATATATAAATAAAGATATATATAAATAAATAAATAAAGAAATATATATATATATATAAATAAAGAAATATATATATAATAGAATATAAAGGTTATAGAAGTTGAAAGGGATTAAAGTAAAGTAATCTAGTCAATAAAAAGACGAGCTTGGCAGGGATCGAACCTGCAATCCCCAGATTCGTAGTCTGATGCGTTTCCATTGCGCCACAAGCCCTATAACATTCATAAAATACTGGGAAGATAAAAAAAGGGATATATAAGTTATATAAATGTTATAAGTTATATAAATGTTATAAGTTATATAAATGATATAAGTTATATAAATGATATAAGTTATATAAATGATATAGATATGATATAGATATAGATATAGATATGATATATAAAAGACATAAGAAAGATAAGATATAAAATAAACAGACTAGGAATAATAATAAAAGTACATAGTCATATAATAATATAATAATATAAGAAAATATATGATAGTCATAGTCATAAGTAAGTAGGATAACGGTAGGTTCATATCAAGTAGGATACACCCGTTCCCATCCGAACACGGAAGTAAAGATGCTTAGAGCCTGATCAGTACCATTATGTTCACACAGATGGGAACGTCAGGTAATCTACCTTTTTGTTTTTATATAGAGAGTTTTTTTTTAAATAAAGGAATAAAGGAATAAAGGAATATAGAAATATAGAAATATAGAAATAAAGGAATATAGAAATAAATACATACATAGATATATAAATAAAGATATATATAAATAAATAAATAAAGAAAATATATATATATATATAAATAAAGAAATATATATATAATAGA
>NW_001858574.1:0-681 GCF_000209125.1 Entamoeba dispar SAW760
TTATCTTAATCTGTATTAGTTATTATTCATGATTTATTTATTTTATTTTATCTTCATTATGTATTTCTTTTTAATATTAATCATTATTTTTTTATATTAATATCTCAAAAAATGTCAACGAAAGTATAAAAATTTATAAGGTAAAAGTTGTTCAGAATTGAATTCTAAACAATTCATTTCTCATACATAATTATGTTAAATAAAATGATGAAATAATCATGAAAAAATTGTTAAAAAATGAGGTCTTCAGATTACCTCCAAGAACATTTTTTACCTTATAAGTTTTCATTAAAACAACCTTGTTACAGAGATATGATAAAATTGACTCAGTGACAAAAAATATTGACTCTACTCATCTATACGTCCTTCAATACTTTATCTACAAAACAATTATTTTATTTGATATATCAGTATTATAATTATTATTTTATATTATATGAAAAACGATGTATATTTAAGATAAGTCATTTTTTGTGTCTCAAAAAAATCATGATAGAAGTATCATTTTTTATAAATTTTTATTAATAAATCACTTGTTTAAAATTAATATCTGAACAACTTTTACCTTATAAATTTTTATACTTTCGTTGACATTTTTTGAGATATTAATATAAAAAAATAATGATTAATATTTAAAAGAAATACATAATGAAGATAAAATAAAATAAATAAATCATGAAT
>NW_001858573.1:0-701 GCF_000209125.1 Entamoeba dispar SAW760
ATTACCTGACGTTCCCATCTGTGTGAACATAATGGTACTGATCAGGCTCTAAGCATCTTTACTTCCGTGTTCGGATGGGAACGGGTGTATCCTACTTGATATGAACCTACCGTTATCCTACTTACTTATGACTATGACTATCATATATTTTCTTATATTATTATATTATTATATGACTATGTACTTTTATTATTATTCCTAGTCTGTTTATTTTATATCTTATCTTTCTTATGTCTTTTATATATCATATCTATATCTATATCTATATCATATCTATATCATTTATATAACTTATATCATTTATATAACTTATATCATTTATATAACTTATAACATTTATATAACTTATAACATTTATATAACTTATATATCCCTTTTTTTATCTTCCCAGTATTTTATGAATGTTATAGGGCTTGTGGCGCAATGGAAACGCATCAGACTACGAATCTGGGGGATTGCAGGTTCGATCCCTGCCAAGCTCGTCTTTTTATTGACTAGATTACTTTACTTTAATCCCTTTCAACTTCTATAACCTTTATATTCTATTATATATATATTTCTTTATTTATATATATATATATATTTCTTTATTTATTTATTTATATATATCTTTATTTATATATCTATGTATGTATTTATTTCTATATTCCTTTATTTCTATATTTCTATATTTCTATATTCCTTTATTCCTTTATTCCTTT
>NW_001858572.1:0-915 GCF_000209125.1 Entamoeba dispar SAW760
TTAATTTGACTCAACACGGGAAAACTTACCAAGACCTAACAGTAGAAGGAATGACAGATTAAGAGTTCTTTCATGATTTATTGGGTAGTGGTGCATGGCCGTTCTTAGTTGGTGGAGTGATTTGTCAGGTTAATTCCGGTAACGAACGAGACTGAAACCTATTAATTAGTTTTCTGCCTATAAGACAGAAATGTTCGCAAGAACAGGTGCGTAAGTACCACTTCTTAAAGGGACACATTTCAATTGTCCTATTTTAATTGTTAGTTATCTAATTTCGATTAGAACTCTTTTAACGTGGGAAAAAGAAAAAGGAAGCATTCAGCAATAACAGGTCTGTGATGCCCTTAGACATCTTGGGCCGCACGCGCGCTACAATGGAGTTACTAGAGAGCATTTTATCATTTACACCTTATTTATTAGGCTATGTCTAATAGGTAGGGATAGTAAGTGGTGTACCGAGATTGAAATAGTTAAGGAAAACTCAAAAGAACGTACATGACAGGGATAAATGATTGGAATTATTTGTTTTGAACGAGGAATTCCTTGTAATATCGAGTCATTAACTCGAGATGAATACGTCCCTGCCCTTTGTACACACCGCCCGTCGCTCCTACCGATTGAATAAAGAGGTGAAATTCTAGGATTCTGTCTTATAGATAGAAAAATGGATTTAAATCTCCTTATTTAGAGGAAGGAGAAGTCGTAACAAGGTTTCCGTAGGTGAACCTGCGGAAGGATCATTAAAAGAAAAGAAATAATCTTTTAAAATAAAACAAGAAATTTATAGAATAAGATAATCTACAAAGAAAATAATAAAAGTAAGAATAAAAAGGAATTAGAATATAAGAAGAAAGAAAAAGTATAATAAAATATTACTTTGGATAGTTTAGTTTCCTGTGCGATGAAGAACGCAAT
>NW_001858571.1:0-468 GCF_000209125.1 Entamoeba dispar SAW760
TTTTTTACATTTTTTCTGATTATTTCATCATTTTATTTAACATAATTATGTATGAGAAATGAATTGTTTAGAATTCAATTCTGAACAACTTTTACCTTATAAATTTTTATACTTTCGTTGACATTTTTTGAGATATTAATATAAAAAAATAATGATTAATATTAAAAAGAAATACATAATGAAGATAAAATAAAATAAATAAATCATGAATAATAACTAATACAGATTAAGATAATTGTTAAACAGAATTTAATTTAAAGAATGAGATATAAAGATATTAAATAATTTTTTAATAGTCTTTAATAAAAATAATCATTCATATCTCAAAAAATGTCAACGAAAGTATAAAAATTTATAAGGTAAAAGTTGTTCAGATATTAATTTTAAACAAGTGATTTATTAATAAAAATTTATAAAAAATGATACTTCTATCATGATTTTTTTGAGAGACAAAAAATGAGGTATCTT
>NW_001858570.1:0-1015 GCF_000209125.1 Entamoeba dispar SAW760
AAATAAAATCGAAAAATAAGAAATAAAGAAATAATAAGAATAAAGAAGAAGAATAAGAAATATAAATAAACATAAATAATATTAATAATAAATTAAAATAAAATAAGAAATGAAAATACAATAATAATAATAAATAATAAAAATATGAAAGAATAAAGATAATAATAATATAAAATGATAATATTAAAGAAATTATTAAAATATAAAATAAAGATAAAAGAAAACAATAAAATATAAAATAAATTCATTTTAATATAAATCATTTAAATAATTAAATAATAAAATTATTTTATAATATTGAAATATTTCATAAATATAATAAAAATGAACAAATAAAAGAATAGAGAAAAATAAATAAAAGAATAATAAATAATAAATTAAAATAATCAATATACTAAAAAGAAAAAAAGATAATAAATAATATATATAAATAAAAATTATAATAATAAAAGAAGTTAATTAAGTATTAATAGAACTTGTGTCTATTGTTCCTGGCTCAGGGGAGACTAATCCCGTCCCTTCGTCTTCGTCTTGTAGTTCAACTACATATGTTTGGTTGTGATCTCCACAGTGCTCCATGACGTCCATCATGTTTTTAATTACAAGGTTTTTAATTTCTTTAGTGATGTCAATTTCGGTTTTTAATTGTTTAATTATTTTAATACTTTCGGCATTTACTAGCCCATTAATCGAAATTACTACTGGAATTATTTTGACATCCTTTAATTTCTCTATTTTCATTAGCCTATTTTTAATTCTTTATACATATTTCTTTTCTTCCAATAGGCTCCATTAATATTATGATCTGCCACAATAGTCATATCAAATATTAGACCAGTTTTATTCTTTTTATCTAGTACATATATATCTGGTCTTTTATGATATAGTCCATCACTTTTTGGCATTATTTGTTTGTTCATATCATAGTAATGTCATTGTATTGGAACACTGTTTCATATGGGGGTTTCTTGTATTGTTTATTTCCTGTGTATTTTCTTATTATCCCATATGATAA
>NW_001858569.1:0-956 GCF_000209125.1 Entamoeba dispar SAW760
GATAAGTAATAAAGGAATATAGGAATAAAGTAATAAAGGAATAAAGGAATAAAGTAATATAGGAATAAAGTAATAAAGGAATAAAGGAATAAAGTAATAAAGTAATAAAGTAAGATATTAAAGGTATATAAAGTATAAAGGATATGATATATGATATATAATATAAAGGATATAATATATATAATAAATAATATATATATATATATAATAGGTGTATAAAAAGTGTAAGGATAATAAGTATATAAGTAAAATATGGTAGAGGTATATATATATAAAAGAAAGGATAAAATATAAGAAAGAATAGTTATAGTTATATATATATAGTTAGATGTATAAAGGTTGATATAATGATAGTTATATAATAAAAACAGAAAATACATACATACATAAATAAATATATATATATAGGTTCATATAATAATAGTACTCAGATTGACAGTGTGGCCGAGTGGTCTAAGGCGATTGACTTGAAATCAATTATCCTCTGGATGCGTAGGTTCAAATCCTGCCACTGTCGTACTCTTTTTATAAAGAATATAAATAATATAGTAAAAAAGAAATATAATAAATAAAAATAAATATATATAAGAAAGGAATAATATATATTTTATTGTAACAAAAAATAGTATAATAAATAGTCATATATATACTTATAAAAAGAAATATTATAGTATAAAAAGTGAACTCTTCAACGGGGATTCGAACCCCGGTCTTTCACGTGACAGGCGAAGATACTAACCAGCTATACTATTGAAGACTTCTAATAAATTAGTATAAAAATGGGGGGAGTACTGTAAAGTAAGATAATTAAGTAATAAAGGAATAAAGGAATAAAGTAATAAAGGAATATAGGAATAAAGTAATAAAGGAATAAAGGAATAAAGTAATATAGGAATAAAGTAATAAAGGAATAAAGGAATAAAGTAATAAAGTAATAAAGTAAGATATTAAAGGTA
>NW_001858568.1:0-967 GCF_000209125.1 Entamoeba dispar SAW760
CGGTATAATAAGTTGATAAGTAAAGTAGACTATATTGTACTTTATGTTATATTCTAAGGTTTTGACGTCTCTATATTCTAGTTTATGTTATATTGTATTGTACTTTATGTTATATTCTAACCTATTGTGGTCTCTATATTCTATTTTACTTTATGTTATATTGTAAGCATTTGTGGTCTAAGGGCAGAATTCCACCCTTCCAAGGTGGAGATCCGGGTTCGAGTCCCGGCAAATGCACTTTTATATGTTTCAACTATGTTCTAGTATATTAGAGTATCTTATATTATTATTATATTATTATATGACTATATTATTATATTAATATATTAATATATTATTATATGTATTTATTAATATTATATGTTTATATGACTATATGACTATATTCCTTTTATGTACTACTACCTATTTTATCATGTGTATATATTATACCATTCTTTATACCTTATAGTCTTTACACTTATTTATGCTATGTATTAATCTATTAATCTATTAATCTATTAATGTGTTATACGTTTATATTCTTATAGCAATAAATTATATACATAAGGCTGTATACTATATACTTCTAGTATATCGGTATAATAAGTTGATAAGTAAAGTAGACTATATTGTACTTTATGTTATATTCTAAGGTTTTGACGTCTCTATATTCTAGTTTATGTTATATTGTATTGTACTTTATGTTATATTCTAACCTATTGTGGTCTCTATATTCTATTTTACTTTATGTTATATTGTAAGCATTTGTGGTCTAAGGGCAGAATTCCACCCTTCCAAGGTGGAGATCCGGGTTCGAGTCCCGGCAAATGCACTTTTATATGTTTCAACTATGTTCTAGTATATTAGAGTATCTTATATTATTATTATATTATTATATGACTATATTATTATATTAATATATTAATATATTATTATATGTATTTATTAATATTATATGTTATATGACTATATGACTATATTCCTT
>NW_001858567.1:0-207 GCF_000209125.1 Entamoeba dispar SAW760
GAAGTGGTACTTACGCACCTGTTCTTGCGAACATTTCTGTCTTATAGGCAGAAAACTAATTAATAGGTTTCAGTCTCGTTAGTTACCGGAATTAACCTGACAAATCACTCCACCAACTAAGAACGGCCATGCACCACTACCCAATAAATCATGAAAGAACTCTTAATCTGTCATTCCTTCTACTGTTCGGTCTTGGTAAGTTTTCCC
>NW_001858566.1:0-875 GCF_000209125.1 Entamoeba dispar SAW760
TATATTTTCTTAATTATTATATTATTATATGACTATGTACTTTTATTATTATTCCTAGTCTGTTTATTTTATATCTTATCTTTCTTATGTCTTTTATATATCATATCTATATCTATATCTATATCATATCTATATCATTTATATAACTTATATCATTTATATAACTTATATCATTTATATAACTTATAACATTTATATAACTTATAACATTTATATAACTTATATATCCCTTTTTTTATCTTCCCAGTATTTTATGAATGTTATAGGGCTTGTGGCGCAATGGAAACGCATCAGACTACGAATCTGGGGATTGCAGGTTCGATCCCTGCCAAGCTCGTCTTTTTATTGACTAGATTACTTTACTTTAATCCCTTTCAACTTCTATAACCTTTATATTCTATTATATATATATTTCTTTATTTATATATATATATATATTTCTTTATTTATTTATTTATATATATCTTTATTTATATATCTATGTATGTATTTATTTCTATATTCCTTTATTTCTATATTTCTATATTTCTATATTCCTTTATTCCTTTATTCCTTTATTTAAAAAAAAACTCTCTATATAAAAACAAAAAGGTAGATTACCTGACGTTCCCATCTGTGTGAACATAATGGTACTGATCAGGCTCTAAGCATCTTTACTTCCGTGTTCGGATGGGAACGGGTGTATCCTACTTGATATGAACCTACCGTTATCCTACTTACTTATGACTATGACTATCATATATTTTCTTATATTATTATATTATTATATGACTATGTACTTTTATTATTATTCCTAGTCTGTTTATTTTATATCTTATCTTTCTTATGTCTTTTATATATCATATCTATATCTATATCTATATCATATCTATATC
>NW_001858565.1:0-886 GCF_000209125.1 Entamoeba dispar SAW760
GACTAAAGAGGTATAATTATAAAAAGGTATAATTATAAAGAGGTATAATTATAAAAAGGTATAATTATAAAAAAAAGGTAAATAAGGGATATATAATAATAAAGTATAAAGTATAAAGTATAAAGTATAAGTAATATACATACATAGATACATAGATACATAGAAAGGTTTAGATAGATAGATATATAGTCGTAGAAGTAGAAGTAGAAGTATATATAATAATATAGATACATATATATATATATATATAAGATGATATGAATAAATAAAGATAAACAGTTAAACAGTTAAACAGTTAAAGAAATAAACATATACATATACATATAAAGTTGTGTACTAATATAAAATGGTTCCACCCGGGTTTGAACCGGGGACCCTCACTACGTAAAAGTGATGTGATAACCAACTACACCATGAAACCAACGAACATAATAGTCAGAAAGACTGAAAAGGGTCATATAGGATATATAATAAATATAATAAATATAATATATATAATATATATAATATATATAATAAATATGATAAATATGTTATAAGTATAGTGTATATATATAAAATAATAAGAATAAAGTAAAAATATATAGAATAGATAATATATAATATATAATAAGTTTAAATAGATAATATAAAAAACAAAAAGGTAGATTACCTGACGTTCCCATCTGTGTGAACATAATGGTACTGATCAGGCTCTAAGCATCTTTACTTCCGTGTTCGGATGGGAACGGGTGTATCCTACTTGATATGAACCTACCGATGAAAGAATAAGAAATAGACTAAAGAGGTATAATTATAAAAAGGTATAATTATAAAGAGGTATAATTATAAAAAGGTATAATTATAAAAAAAAGGTAAAATAAGGGATATATAATAATAAAGTATA
>NW_001858564.1:0-998 GCF_000209125.1 Entamoeba dispar SAW760
CTTTGTCTATATCACTTGATATATCATTATCTACTTTATTTATATCACTAACTATTTCCTTTTGACCTTTTACTACTTTATAAACCTTTCTTAGTGTATCTATATACCTTTGACCTTTTACCAGTTTATAAAGGTTTCATGGTGTAGTTGGTTATCACATCATCTTGACGTGGTGAGGGTCCCCGGATCGAACCCGGGTGAAACCATTTTATACTTAAACTACTTCTTTAAACTTATTATATATATTTATTATGTATATCATCACTTTATATATCATATATTTCTTATTTATATATATATTTATATTTATACATCTATGTTTATATAAAACAAAAACTATACCTATAACTATAACTATAACTATAACTATATTCTTATCCTTTATATATGTTTATATATATATATATATGTATATGTTTATTTCTTTATTTGTATATATGTATATATGTATATATTATCTACTTCTTTATATGTTTATATGTTATTATGTTTATATGTTATTATGTTTATATGTTATTATGTTATTATGTTATTATATATATGTTATTATGTTATTATGTTATTATATATATGTTTATGTTATCTACTTCTTTATATATGTTTATGTTTATGTTTATTCTTTCCCCTTTTTATATTTCTATTATTTATTTATATACTTTCACTTTCTTATATACTCCCTTTTTACTTTTTACTTCCTTCTTTAACTTGTAAGCTTCCTTAGCTCAGCTGGTAGCAGCGTTAGACTGAAGTTCTAAAGGTCGTTGGTTCGAACCCGACAGGAAGCATACGCTTTTTAGACTTTATATTACTTATTATATCCTAGATATATTAGATATACTACTTATACTACTTATACTATTTTTATTAATTTTTTTATCTTTATTATCTTTATTATCTTTATTATCTTTATTATCTTTATTATCTTTATTATCTTTACTACACCTTCCATCTTATCTTATGTATATAACTATATCACTATATTCCCTACCAACTTATTA
>NW_001858563.1:0-791 GCF_000209125.1 Entamoeba dispar SAW760
TTTTTATTGTTTGGAGGATTTTACAATCTATTGTTCAAAACAACCCTATTGGACAACATGGTATTTATCAAAATGATGTAAATATGAAAGTATTAAAAAATCAAATAACAACACTTGTAGATTCTAAAATGATATTTAAAATTATTTGTTTCATTTGTTCTTTCATTACAGAAAAAGAAGAAATTCAAGAAATTGTATCTTCAAGTCATTTAAAGAAAAATATAAATAGATATTAACAAATGGTGATGAGAGAATTATTGAATGAATGAATTATACATTAAATAAATTTAAACACAAACAATTTAATAATCAAATCATGTTTATTGAATATATTTTAATTAAACAATAAGTAAAAAGAATAATAAAGTAATTTAAAGTGAAACAATGAAAGAATGGAGTTAATTATCAAAGAAATTATATTTTTTGATTAACTTGTTAAATGAATATTTTATTAATCATTATGAAACATTACAAATCAAGTTAATATTTAAATGAAATAGAATATAAAATGTTTATAAAGAATAAAATGATTTAATAAATGTTTAAAAATGAACAACACTAATATTCTAATGAAATATTAAATTCAAAAGAAGAATGAATAAAATAAAAATGATATCTAGATTATTATTTAAGATATTAAAGATACAAATAAATAAATGAATAGAGTTATTTCATTTTGATGATAATACGATAATCATTTTATTTAATTGATGAAATATTTTTGTTTATATTGTATTTAAATCAAAATAACAAATAAAGTTGTTATTTATTTAATTATTTTTGTATCACAA
>NW_001858562.1:0-974 GCF_000209125.1 Entamoeba dispar SAW760
TTATCTACTTCTTTATATATGTTTATGTTTATGTTTATGTTTATGTTTAATCTTTCCCCTTTTTATATTTCTATTATTTATTTATATACTTTCACTTTCTTATATACTCCCTTTTTACTTTTTACTTCCTTCTTTAACTTGTAAGCTTCCTTAGCTCAGCTGGTAGCAGCGTTAGACTGAAGTTCTAAAGGTCGTTGGTTCGAACCCGACAGGAAGCATACGCTTTTTAGACTTTATATTACTTATCATATCCTAGATATATTAGATATACTACTTATACTACTTATACTACTTATACTATTTTTATTATTTTTATTATTTTTATTATTTTTATTATCTTTATTATCTTTATTATCTTTACTATCTTTACTATCTTTACTATCTTTACTATCTTTACTACACCTTCCATCTTATCTTATGTATATAACTATATCACTATATTCCCTACCAACTTATTATTATATGTATATCTTATCATATGTATATATCACTATTCTTTAGTTACTTACTTATCTATATATAAATATATATAAACCTTTATCTATATCACTATCTATATCCTTTATCTATATATATATATATCTTTGTCTATATCTTTATCTATATCACTTGATATATCTTTATCTACTTTATTTATATCACTAACTATATCCTTTTGACCTTTTACTACTTTATAAACCTTTCTTAGTGTATCTATATACCTTTGACCTTTTACCAGTTTATAAAGGTTTCATGGTGTAGTTGGTTATCACATCATCTTGACGTGGTGAGGGTCCCCGGATCGAACCCGGGTGAAACCATTTTATACTTATAGTAGATGTTTATACTTATAATGTATATCATTCCTTTATATATCTATTTTATATTTATATTTATATTTATATTTATATTTATACATCTATGTTTAATTATTTCAAAACTATACCTATACCTATATTCTTATCCTTTATATATGTTTATTATATGTATATATG
>NW_001858561.1:0-907 GCF_000209125.1 Entamoeba dispar SAW760
ACTTTATATCATTTATATAACTTATATCATTTATATAACTTATAACATTTATATAACTTATAACATTTATATAACTTATATATCCCTTTTTTTATCTTCCCAGTATTTTATGAATAGTTATAGGGCTTGTGGCGCAATGGAAACGCATCAGACTACGAATCTGGGGATTGCAGGTTCGATCCCTGCCAAGCTCGTCTTTTTATTGACTAGATTACTTTACTTTAATCCCTTTCAACTTCTATAACCTTTATATTCTATTATATATATATTTCTTTATTTATATATATATATATATTTCTTTATTTATTTATTTATATATATCTTTATTTATATATCTATGTATGTATTTATTTCTATATTCCTTTATTTCTATATTTCTATATTTCTATATTCCTTTATTCCTTTATTCCTTTATTTAAAAAAAAACTCTCTATATAAAAACAAAAAGGTAGATTACCTGACGTTCCCATCTGTGTGAACATAATGGTACTGATCAGGCTCTAAGCATCTTTACTTCCGTGTTCGGATGGGAACGGGTGTATCCTACTTGATATGAACCTACCGTTATCCTACTTACTTATGACTATGACTATCATATATTTTCTTATATTATTATATTATTATATGACTATGTACTTTTATTATTATTCCTAGTCTGTTTATTTTATATCTTATCTTTCTTATGTCTTTTATATATCATATCTATATCTATATCTATATCATATCTATATCATTTATATAACTTATATCATTTATATAACTTATATCATTTATATAACTTATAACATTTATATAACTTATAACATTTATATAACTTATATATCCCTTTTTTTATCTTCCCAGTATTTTATGAATGTTATAGGGCTTGTGGCGCAATGGAAACGCATCAGACTACGAATCTGGGGAT
>NW_001858560.1:0-990 GCF_000209125.1 Entamoeba dispar SAW760
AGAAATAATCTTTTAAAATAAAACAAGAAATTTATAGAATAAGATAATCTACAAAGAAAATAATAAAAGTAAGAATAAAAGGAATTAGAATATAAGAAGAAAGAAAAAGTATAATAAAATATTACTTTGGATAGTTTAGTTTCCTGTGCGATGAAGAACGCAATGAATTGCGATAAGTGATAGGAACAATAAAATGTGAATATCCAAACTTTGAATGCTTGAAAGTATACTTATGAACTTCAAGGTATATATGATATTCAATATCCAAAATAAAAGAGTATATTAAAAGCAAATATTAGTAGAAGTGAGAAGTAGCTAGTGGGTAAAAGAGAGAAGAAGTAAAGAGCTTTAACCAGATATCTATAAGTGAGTTAATAAATAAAGATTTGAGTATCGTAAGAGGACTCCCTTAACTTAAGCATATCAATAAGGGAAGGAAGAAAAAATAACAATGATTTCTTAAGTAATGGCGAATGAAAAAGAAAAAGACCAAGTTGATAAAAATGGATAATTGTAAAAAGGTTAGAAGAATACAGCAATGTGTGAGGCTAGTCTTAAATTATTCAGAGTGTAACTAAAAGAAAAATTATATTTAAAAGAGATAATTTAGATTGAATTCAGAACGAATGCTGAGCCAGAGAGAGTGAAAGCCTCGTCAATTTAAATATATTTTGAAAAGAATATAGTTTAGAAAAGAGTAAATTTATTTGGAAGTATAAATCGAAAAGGTGATAGTATTCATCAAAGTCTAAATATTACAGGAAAACTGATAGCAAAGAAGTACTGTGAAGGAAAACTTAAAAGAACTTTGGAAAAAGAGTGAAAAGAGCTTGAAAGAGTAATATGTGAACGGATAATTTATAAGAAAATAGTAGAATGTATTATAAATAAAATATAAAAGATTAGATATATAAGTAGTATATTTATAGATTGTATTGAATTTGTATATAGAAATAATTAGAGCAGAGATTATTTCATTTATAGTGATAT
>NW_001858559.1:0-844 GCF_000209125.1 Entamoeba dispar SAW760
TATATATGTTTATGTTATCTACTTCTTTATATATGTTTATGTTTATGTTTATGTTTATGTTTAATCTTTCCCCTTTTTATATTTCTATTATTTATTTATATACTTTCACTTTCTTATATACTCCCTTTTTACTTTTTACTTCCTTCTTTAACTTGTAAGCTTCCTTAGCTCAGCTGGTAGCAGCGTTAGACTGAAGTTCTAAAGGTCGTTGGTTCGAACCCGACAGGAAGCATACGCTTTTTAGACTTTATATTACTTATCATATCCTAGATATATTAGATATACTACTTATACTACTTATACTACTTATACTATTTTTATTATTTTTATTATTTTTATTATTTTTATTATCTTTATTATCTTTATTATCTTTACTATCTTTACTATCTTTACTATCTTTACTATCTTTACTACACCTTCCATCTTATCTTATGTATATAACTATATCACTATATTCCCTACCAACTTATTATTATATGTATATCTTATCATATGTATATATCACTATTCTTTAGTTACTTACTTATCTATATATAAATATATATAAACCTTTATCTATATCACTATCTATATCCTTTATCTATATATATATATATCTTTGTCTATATCTTTATCTATATCACTTGATATATCTTTATCTACTTTATTTATATCACTAACTATATCCTTTTGACCTTTTACTACTTTATAAACCTTTCTTAGTGTATCTATATACCTTTGACCTTTTACCAGTTTATAAAGGTTTCATGGGTGTAGTTGGTTATCACATCATCTTGACGTGGTGAGGGGTCCCGGATCGAACCCGGGGTGAACATTTTATACTTATAGTAGATGTTTATACTTA
>NW_001858558.1:0-624 GCF_000209125.1 Entamoeba dispar SAW760
ATGATCATCCAAAATCATCATCATTTTTGCTACGCTTGAAATCTTTGCATTAGAATCGGTCCAGAAACACAATATTTTGAAATCGTGTAAAATGTTCTTACTTTTATCAATTTCATTTCTTCATTCAATTCTTTCTTAATTCTTTCTTCATTTTTCAATTTTCTAAATTCACTATCATTTTTGCTACGCTTGAAATCTTTGCATTAGAATCGGTCCAGAAACACAATATTTTGAAATCGTGTAAAATGTTCTTACTTTTATCAATTTCATTTCTTCATTCAATTCTTTCTTAATTCTTTCTTCATTTTTCAATTTCTAAATTCACTATCATTTTTGCTACGCTTGAAATCTTTGCATTAGAATCGGTCCAGAAACACAATATTTTGAAATCGTGTAAAATGCTCTTACTTTTTATCAATTCACTTCTTTATTATTAACATCATTTGTTTATTTCTTAATTTCATTTTGTTTCATTTTTATTTCCATTTTCATATACTTTAATCTCTAAATTTATTTTTATCTCACTTGCATTTCCTCATTCTCAATTTCCTCATTCTTAGATTCCTCATTCTCAAGTTCTTCTTTCTTTAAATCCTTCATTTTTCTTTTAACTCCCATCTTTCG
>NW_001858557.1:0-887 GCF_000209125.1 Entamoeba dispar SAW760
TTTCTTTATTTATTTATTTATATATATCTTTATTTATATATCTATGTATGTATTTATTTCTTTATTCCTTTATTTCTATATTTCTATATTTCTATATTCCTTTATTCCTTTATTCCTTTATTTAAAAAAAAACTCTCTATATAAAAACAAAAAGGTAGATTACCTGACGTTCCCATCTGTGTGAACATAATGGTACTGATCAGGCTCTAAGCATCTTTACTTCCGTGTTCGGATGGGAACGGGTGTATCCTACTTGATATGAACCTACCGTTATCCTACTTACTTATGACTATGACTATCATATATTTTCTTATATTATTATATTATTATATGACTATGTACTTTTATTATTATTCCTAGTCTGTTTATTTTATATCTTATCTTTCTTATGTCTTTTATATATCATATCTATATCTATATCTATATCATATCTATATCATTTATATAACTTATATCATTTATATAACTTATATCATTTATATAACTTATAACATTTATATAACTTATAACATTTATATAACTTATATATCCCTTTTTTTATCTTCCCAGTATTTTATGAATGTTATAGGGCTTGTGGCGCAATGGAAACGCATCAGACTACGAATCTGGGGATTGCAGGTTCGATCCCTGCCAAGCTCGTCTTTTTATTGACTAGATTACTTTACTTTAATCCCTTTCAACTTCTATAACCTTTATATTCTATTATATATATATTTCTTTATTTATATATATATATATATTTCTTTATTTATTTATTTATATATATCTTTATTTATATATCTATGTATGTATTTATTTCTATATTCCTTTATTTCTATATTTCTATATTTCTATATTCCTTTATTCCTTTATTCCTTTATTTAAAAAAAACTCTCTATATAAAACAA
>NW_001858556.1:0-948 GCF_000209125.1 Entamoeba dispar SAW760
AAAGTATAAATATCAAATAACTTTTAGTGTACTAGTAATTGTTATAGTTATTATTAATTCTTGACGCAGTATAGATAAAATAATTTTTAACAATTCATTCTAACATAATTTATTAATTATTGATAATTAAATCATTTTCTATAAAAAGTAATAAATATCAAATAACTTTTAGTGTACTAGTAATTGTTATAGTTATTATTAATTCTTGACGCAGTATAGATAAAATAATTTTTAACAATTCATTCTAACATAATTTATTAATTATTGATAATTAAATCATTTTCTATAAAAAGTAATAAATATCAAATAACTTTTAGTGTACTAGTAATTGTTATAGTTATTATTAATTCTTGACGCAGTATAGATAAAATAATTTTTAACAATTCATTCTAACATAATTTATTAATTATTGATAATTAAATCATTTTCTATAAAAAGTAATAAATATCAAATAACTTTTAGTGTACTAGTAATTGTTATAGTTATTATTAATTCTTGACGCAGTACATTTGAGATATTAATAATTATTAAAATAATAGTGTTCTATTTATAGATTATTTTTTGTTATTCATTGTAGAAATAACATTTTTTAAATCAAGATTTTATGAAGTATAAGTTATTTATTTTTAAATCAACATTTTTCAAAAAATCTTTTCTATTAAAAAACTATATTATTTTATTATTTAAACTATTTCAATTCAAACGTTAAAAAGATGAATAAAATCGTTCAATTTATCATTACAACATCATTAAATAAAGAGTTGTTTAGAATTCAATTCTGAACAACTTTTACCTTATAAATTTTTATACTTTCGTTGACATTTTTTGAGATATTAATATAAAAAAATAATGATTAATATTAAAAAGAAATACATAATGAAGATAAAATAAAATAAATAAATCATGAATAATAACTAATACAGATTAAGATAATTGTTAAACAGAATT
>NW_001858555.1:0-1177 GCF_000209125.1 Entamoeba dispar SAW760
TTATATTCCACTTTATATATTCTTATATATATATTATATTATATATATTATCACTTTATATTATTCACCTTTTCTTTATATTATTTCCCTTTTCTTTATATTATACACCTTATCTTTATATTATTCCTTATTTATTCTTACTTTCTTCTTTATACAGGGCGCATAGCTCAGCGGTAGAGCATAGGACTGCAGTTCCCGTGGTCATTGGTTCAAATCCGATTGTGCCCTTTTTTTATTATACTTCTACTTTTATATTTATCTATTTATTCTTATTATTATCTTCCTATATATTATATATATTATATATTATATATTATATATTATATTCTTTTATACCTTATTTTATCATCCTTATGTATATATTTATATATATATATTAAGTATTTCCTATATATTATACCTATATATACTATTACTTTCTAACTTTCTAACTATATATTTTATCCTATTAGACTTTAGATATATCCTATTATATTATTCCCTTTCGTAGTTAAGTGCCTTACTGACTTATTAGATTTTACTTATAACCTTTTATATTATACTATTAGGCTTCGTAGTTAAGTGGCATAATACTTGCTTCGGGTGCAAGTGGCCTGGGTTCGATTCCCGGCGAAGCCCTTTATATTCATTATATCTACTATATGCTTATAAACTTATACACTTTCCACCTTACCTTATATATATTTATTCCTTTTTATATCATATATCATATATTATTATTATTATATTTTTTTTTTTATTATTTTTATATTATTCTTTATATTATTCTTTATACATAACTTTATACTATTATTTCTGCCTTTCTTCTCTATTTCTTATTCCTCTAAATGTTATGGCTTTGTAGTTAAGTGGAAAAATACCCGCTTAGGGTGCGGGTGGCGCGGGTTCGATTCCCGCCAAAGCCCTCTTTTTATTATACTTTACATCACTATATATGTATTTATATATGTATATATTTATATATTCTTATATTATATATTATATTTCTTTCTATTTATATTCTTTTATATATTTATATATATATATATATATTACTTATACCTTCTATTTTACCTATTCCTCTTTATATATCATTTTATCTTTTAAAAACAACGACAACGGCAGGATTCGAACCTACGCCTCCAGAGGAGAAGTGATTTCTAGTCACACGCCTTAGACCACTCGGCCACGTTGTCTA
>NW_001858554.1:0-911 GCF_000209125.1 Entamoeba dispar SAW760
TCCTTTCTTCTTATACCCATATATATGTTATATTATATATCATCTTTTATTATCCCCTTATATCTATTATTATTATATCTATATATGTTTTATGTATCCTTCTTATTTTTATACTACTTTTTACCTTATACATCTTTATATCTCTCTATATTATTATATGACTATATGTTTATATCACTATATGACTATATGACTACTTTATTATATTATTATATGACTATATGACTACTTTATTATATTATTATATGACTATATGACTATATCTTTATATTCTTTCTATGACTATATCCCTTATACTACTTTTATATCCCTTATACTACTTTTATATCCCTTATACTACTTTTATATCCCTTATACTACTTTTATATCCCTTATACTACTTTTATATCCTTGGAAGGCCTCTTAGCATAGATGGCAGTGCGTTCCCCTAGTAAGGGAAAGGTCGTGGGTTCGATTCCCGCAGAGGCCTTGCCCTTTTTATCATGAGTGTGTATGTATATATGTATATATGTATATAAGTATATTTCTACCTTATATATCTATATATCTATATATCTATATCCTTATACCTTACTATATGTGTATGACTTCCTTATTCTATATCACTATCTACTTCTCTTTATTTATATACTTATATACTTATATACTTATATATCTATATATCTATATATCTATTATATATGCATCTTCCCTTATTCTTTTTTTTAGTACTTCTATGATGTTAAATGGTCTCGTGGCGCAGTGGAAACGCGTCTGCCTCCTAAGCAGAAGATCGTGGGTTCGATCCCCACCGGGATCGCTATATTCTATATTCCTTTTTATACTATTATACTATATATATTATTATTCTATATATTTGTGTCTCTATATTCTATTTATCTTATATATATCCTTTCTCTATACCCATATAT
>NW_001858553.1:0-837 GCF_000209125.1 Entamoeba dispar SAW760
ATATATATTTCTTTATTTATTTATTTATATATATCTTTATTTATATATCTATGTATGTATTTATTTCTATATTCCTTTATTTCTATATTTCTATATTTCTATATTCCTTTATTCCTTTATTCCTTTATTTAAAAAAAAACTCTCTATATAAAAACAAAAAGGTAGATTACCTGACGTTCCCATCTGTGTGAACATAATGGTACTGATCAGGCTCTAAGCATCTTTACTTCCGTGTTCGGATGGGAACGGGTGTATCCTACTTGATATGAACCTACCGTTATCCTACTTACTTATGACTATGACTATCATATATTTTCTTATATTATTATATTATTATATGACTATGTACTTTTATTATTATTCCTAGTCTGTTTATTTTATATCTTATCTTTCTTATGTCTTTTATATATCATATCTATATCTATATCTATATCATATCTATGTCATTTATATAACTTATATCATTTATATAACTTATATCATTTATATAACTTATAACATTTATATAACTTATAACATTTATATAACTTATATATCCCTTTTTTTATCTTCCCAGTATTTTATGAATGTTATAGGGCTTGTGGCGCAATGGAAACGCATCAGACTACGAATCTGGGGATTGCAGGTTCGATCCCTGCCAAGCTCGTCTTTTTATTGACTAGATTACTTTACTTTAATCCCTTTCAACTTCTATAACCTTTATATTCTATTATATATATATTTCTTTATTTATATATATATATATATTTCTTTATTTATTTATTTATATATATCTTTATTTATAGATCTATGTATGTATTTATTTCTATATTCCTTTATTTCTATATTTCTATATTT
>NW_001858552.1:0-336 GCF_000209125.1 Entamoeba dispar SAW760
TTTTTGAAGGAGAAAACTATAGAAATCAAAAATAATTATAAATTGCAGAATTATCTTCTTATTACATACTTTGTCATATCAAATATTAATACTACTTGTTTTATTTTATCATTTATATTAAATATAAGGTAAAATATGAAATGAAACAAGAGTTTTAATAAATAAATAAAGAATAGAAAGAAGATGTCAATTATTTCTATCATCACTGGAATTTACTCATTCAATTTTAAAGAAAAATAAATTGAAATTATTCTCTCTTATTTTATTCTTCATTTATTCTCTATTCATTATATTTATTTATTATAAATTAATTTAACATCTCTCTAAATATAAAGA
>NW_001858551.1:0-931 GCF_000209125.1 Entamoeba dispar SAW760
AACAATATGAAACTACACAATATCGATTTATTTCATATTTTATAGTAACAATAGAAATTACTAAAGTAAATAAGAAAAGAAAAATGCCTATCGTCATCAAAAAAGTAAAAGGAATTAATCAGTATGTTAATGAACCAACAATAATGACAGTTGATTCAATATACTTAGAAGATTTAATTAAATATCAAGAAATTGAATATGAAGTAAAAGAAGGAATCTATTGGGAAGGGGGAAAAGTTAGTTTATTCAAAGAAAAGATAAAGGAAATATATAATATAAGAAAACAAAAGAAAGTAGAACATGATCCAAGTGAAGTAATATTTAAATTAATAATGAATTCCTGTTATGGTAAAACAATACAAAAACCTATAATGGTAGAGAAAAAAATCTTTAGAACAAGAACAAAAATGCTCTCCTATTGGAGAAGAAATTTAGAAGATATTTTATCAGGAGAACAATTGTTTGAATCAGATATTTGGGTACTTCAAACAAAGAAACAGTTGGATGAATTTTATGTACCTAATATTATTGGTGTATTGATCCTTTCTATGTCTAAAAGGATTATGAATGAATTAATTTACTTATGTGAAGATAATAACATAAATGTTTATTATCAGGATACTGATAGTATACATATTGAAAAAGATAAATTAGTTCAATTGAGAGAATCCTATTATATCAAATATAATAGAGAATTGGTGGGAAATGACATAGGTCAATTCCATTCTGACTTCCCACCAGTGAATGGAAAAGAAAGTTGGGCAATTAAGTCTATCTTTCTAGGTAAGAAGTCTTACCTTGATGTCCTCACCAATGAAGATGGGGACATTGATTATTTGATAAGAATGAAAGGAATCCCCAAGGATGTAATCATTGGCACAGCCAATGAGAAGTTCAAAGGGGATGTGATTGCCTTATATGAATATTTATA
>NW_001858550.1:0-959 GCF_000209125.1 Entamoeba dispar SAW760
ATTATTATTTTATATTATATGAAAAACGATGTATATTTAAGATAAGTCATTTTTTGTGTCTCAAAAAAATCATGATAGAAGTATCATTTTTTATAAATTTTTATTAATAAATCACTTGTTCAGAATTGAATTCTAAACAACTCTTTATTTAATGATGTTGTAATGATAAATTGAACGATTTTATTCATCTTTTTAACGTTTGAATTGAAATAGTTTAAATAATAAAATAATATAGTTTTTTAATAGAAAAGATTTTTTGAAAAATGTTGATTTAAAAATAAATAACTTATACTTCATAAAATCTTGATTTAAAAAATGTTATTTCTACAATGAATAACAAAAAATAATCTATAAATAGAACACTATTATTTTAATAATTATTAATATCTCAAATGTACTGCGTCAAGAATTAATAACAACTGCATTTTTTAAGTGCATGATGTAAGGTAATAGATACCTAGTACTTTTTATTAAAATCAAAAAAGTGCACCTTTTTTCAATAAAATTGTTGAACTTGTATCTCATCTACAACCTCACCATTTCTGATAAAACTTTATTTTTTGGAGGTTCCATATAAAGTTACTAGATACCTAGTACTTTTTATTAAAATCAGACGCATTTAACTTCTTTCGTCTAATTTAGACAGAAACATGTCAAAAATTATCTCAGATAGAAAGCGACCAGAATTAATAATTTTTATCTTTTTGTAGAGTGCATATTAATGTGATTAATACTTAGTACTTTTTATTAAAATTGACGACATTTAACTTCTTTCATTTGGTTTAGATAAAAATAGAATAAATTAATATCTCAAATACATGACGATCACAATTAATAATTTTTATCTTTTTGCAGAGTGCTTTTGAAGATAATTGATATATAGTACTTTATATTAAAATCATAAAAAGTGCACCTTTTTTCAACAAATTTGTTGAATTAATATCTCTGCTACAACCTCA
>NW_001858549.1:0-917 GCF_000209125.1 Entamoeba dispar SAW760
AGGAATATAGAAATAAATACATACATAGATATATAAATAAAGATATATATAAATAAATAAATAAAGAAATATATATATATATATAAATAAAGAAATATATATATAATAGAATATAAAGGTTATAGAAGTTGAAAGGGATTAAAGTAAAGTAATCTAGTCAATAAAAAGACGAGCTTGGCAGGGATCGAACCTGCAATCCCCAGATTCGTAGTCTGATGCGTTTCCATTGCGCCACAAGCCCTATAACATTCATAAAATACTGGGAAGATAAAAAAAGGGATATATAAGTTATATAAATGTTATAAGTTATATAAATGTTATAAGTTATATAAATGATATAAGTTATATAAATGATATAAGTTATATAAATGATATAGATATGATATAGATATAGATATAGATATGATATATAAAAGACATAAGAAAGATAAGATATAAAATAAACAGACTAGGAATAATAATAAAAGTACATAGTCATATAATAATATAATAATATAAGAAAATATATGATAGTCATAGTCATAAGTAAGTAGGATAACGGTAGGTTCATATCAAGTAGGATACACCCGTTCCCATCCGAACACGGAAGTAAAGATGCTTAGAGCCTGATCAGTACCATTATGTTCACACAGATGGGAACGTCAGGTAATCTACCTTTTTGTTTTTATATAGAGAGTTTTTTTTTAAATAAAGGAATAAAGGAATAAAGGAATATAGAAATATAGAAATATAGAAATAAAGGAATATAGAAATAAATACATACATAGATATATAAATAAAGATATATATAAATAAATAAATAAAGAAATATATATATATATATAAATAAAGAAATATATATATAATAGAATATAAAGGTTATAGAAGTTGAAAGGGATTAAAGTAAAGTAATCTAGTCAATAAAAAGACGAGCTTGG
>NW_001858548.1:0-512 GCF_000209125.1 Entamoeba dispar SAW760
AGAAATAAATAAATATATATATATATATAAGGATGTATATAGGAAAGTACATAGACATAAATAATAATAAACATAAACATAAACATAAATATAAATATAAATATAATATAGAAGAACATAATAATAATAATAATAATAATAATAATATATAATATATAATATACATATAAAGAAATATAAACATATAGATATATACATAAGCATAGAGTAATAAAGTAAAAGATAATATAAGTCTAATAAGTAATATAAGTAATATAAATATAATAAGAATAAAGTCAAAGTCGCATATATACATGGTATAGTAATCCATTGTGGTGTAGTTGGTAACATACAAGCCTTTCACGTTTGTGCCCCGGGTTCGATTCCCGGCGATGGAATTTTTTAGCATTAATATAAAGTATAAGTAGTAATAATATAAAGTATAAGTAGTAATAATATAAAGTATAAGTAGTAATAATATAAAGTATAAGTAGTAATAATATAAAGTATAAGTAGTAATAATATAAAGAAAG
>NW_001858547.1:0-618 GCF_000209125.1 Entamoeba dispar SAW760
AGTACTTTTTATTAAAATCATAAAAAGTGCACCTTTTTTCAATAAAATTGTTGAATTAATATCTCTGCTACAACCTCACCATTTCTGATAAAACTTTATTTTTTGGAGGATCCACAGAACGATATTGGATACCTAGTACTTTTTATTAAAATCAAAAAAGTGCACCTTTTTTCAATAAAATTGTTGAACTTGTATCTCATCTACAACCTCACCATTTCTGATAAAACTTTATTTTTTGGAGGTTCCATATAAAGTTACTAGATACCTAGTACTTTTTATTAAAATCAGACGCATTTAACTTCTTTCGTCTAATTTAGACAGAAACATGTCAAAAATTATCTCAGATAGAAAGCGACCAGAATTAATAATTTTTATCTTTTTGTAGAGTGCATATTAATGTGATTAATACTTAGTACTTTTTATTAAAATTGACGACATTTAACTTCTTTCATTTGGTTTAGATAAAAATAGAATAAATTAATATCTCAAATACATGACGATCACAATTAATAATTTTTATCTTTTTGCAGAGTGCTTTTGAAGATAATTGATATAAAGTACTAGGTATCCAATATCGTTCTGTGGATCCTCCAAAAAATAAAGTTTTATCAGAAATGG
>NW_001858546.1:0-792 GCF_000209125.1 Entamoeba dispar SAW760
AATATATGATATATAAAGTGATGATATACATAATAAATATATATAATAAGTTTAAAGAAGTAGTTTAAGTATAAAATGGTTTCACCCGGGTTCGATCCGGGGACCCTCACCACGTCAAGATGATGTGATAACCAACTACACCATGAAACCTTTATAAACTGGTAAAAGGTCAAAGGTATATACATACACTAAGAAAGGTTTATAAAGTAGTAAAAGGTCAAAAGGATATAGTTAGTGATATAAATAAAGTAGATAATGATATATCAAGTGATATAGACAAAGATATATATATATATATATAGATAAAGGATATACATAGTGATATAGATAAAGGTTTATATATAAATATATATAGATAAGTAAGTAACTAAAGAATAGTGATATATACATATGATAAGATATACATATAATAATAAGTTGGTACGGAATATAGTGATATAGTTATATACATAAGATAAGATGGAAGGTGTAGTAAAGATAATAAAGATAATAAAGATAATAAAGATAATAAAGATAATAAAGATAATAAAGATAAAAAAATTAATAAAAATAGTATAAGTAGTATAAGTAGTATATCTAATATATCTAGGATATAATAAGTAATATAAAGTCTAAAAAGCGTATGCTTCCTGTCGGGTTCGAACCAACGACCTTTAGAACTTCAGTCTAACGCTGCTACCAGCTGAGCTAAGGAAGCTTACAAGTTAAAGAAGGAAGTAAAAAGTAAAAAGGGAGTATATAAGAAAGTGAAAGTATATCAATAAATAATAGAAATATAAAAAGGGGAAAGAA
>NW_001858545.1:0-893 GCF_000209125.1 Entamoeba dispar SAW760
ATAAAAGAGTATATTAAAAGCAAATATTAGTAGAAGTGAGAAGTAGCTAGTGGGTAAAAGAGAGAAGAAGTAAAGAGCTTTAACCAGATATCTATAAGTGAGTTAATAAATAAAGATTTGAGTATCGTAAGAGGACTCCCTTAACTTAAGCATATCAATAAGGGAAGGAAGAAAAAATAACAATGATTTCTTAAGTAATGGCGAATGAAAAAGAAAAAGACCAAGTTGATAAAAATGGATAATTGTAAAAAGGTTAGAAGAATACAGCAATGTGTGAGGCTAGTCTTAAATTATTCAGAGTGTAACTAAAAGAAAAATTATATTTAAAAGAGATAATTTAGATTGAATTCAGAACGAATGCTGAGCCAGAGAGAGTGAAAGCCTCGTCAATTTAAATATATTTTGAAAAGAATATAGTTTAGAAAAGAGTAAATTTATTTGGAAGTATAAATCGAAAAGGTGATAGTATTCATCAAAGTCTAAATATTACAGGAAAACTGATAGCAAAGAAGTACTGTGAAGGAAAACTTAAAAGAACTTTGGAAAAAGAGTGAAAAGAGCTTGAAAGAGTAATATGTGAACGGATAATTTATAAGAAAAATAGTAGAATGTATTATAAATAAAAATATAAAAAGATTAGATATATAAGTAGTATATTTAATAAGATTGTATTGAAATTTGTAATATAGGAAATTATTAAGAGCAAGAGAATTATTTCATTTATAGTGATTATTAATAAACGAGAATATTAAGAGAAATCTTAGTATTTAATTGTGAATTAAAAGTAAAAATCCAATAATAATGGAATGATAAAAGCTATTTAGGTAAGATTAATACATTTAATCCCGAGAATAGAAACTCTTGAAGAAGTAAATTATCTACCCGTCTTGAAA
>NW_001858544.1:0-890 GCF_000209125.1 Entamoeba dispar SAW760
TATTAATGTGATTAATACTTAGTACTTTTTATTATAATTGACGACATTTAACTCTCTTTCATTTCGGTTTAGATAAAAATAGAATAAATTAATATCTCAAATACATGACGATCACAATTAATAATTTTTATCTTTTTGCAGAGTGCTTTTGAAGATAATTGATATATAGTACTTTATATTAAAATCATAAAAAGTGCACCTTTTTTCAACAAATTTGTTGAATTAATATCTCTGCTACAACCTCACCATTTCTGATAAAACTTTATTTTTTGGAGGATCCACAGAACGATATTGGATACCTAGTACTTTTTATTAAAATCAAAAAAGTGCACCTTTTTTCAACAAATTTGTTGAATTAATATCTCTGCTACAACCTCACCATTTCTGATAAAACTTTATTTTTTGGAGGATCCACAGAACGATATTGGATACCTAGTACTTTTTATTAAAATCAAAAAAGTGCACCTTTTTTCAATAAAATTGTTGAATTAATATCTCTGCTACAACCTCACCATTTCTGATAAAACTTTATTTTTTGGAGGATCCACAGAACGATATTGGATACCTAGTACTTTATATTAAAATCATAAAAAGTGCACCTTTTTTCAATAAAATTGTTGAATTAATATCTCTGCTACAACCTCACCATTTCTGATAAAACTTTATTTTTTGGAGGATCCACAGAACGATATTGGATACCTAGTACTTTTTATTAAAATCAAAAAAGTGCACCTTTTTTCAATAAAATTGTTGAACTTGTATCTCATCTACAACCTCACCATTTCTGATAAAACTTTATTTTTTGGAGGTTCCATATAAAGTTACTAGATACCTAGTACTTTTTATTAAAATCAGACGCATTTAACTTCTTTCGTCTAATTTAGACAGAA
>NW_001858543.1:0-892 GCF_000209125.1 Entamoeba dispar SAW760
TATCTATATCTATATCATATCTATATCATTTATATAACTTATATCATTTATATAACTTATATCATTTATATAACTTATAACATTTATATAACTTATAACATTTATATAACTTATATATCCCTTTTTTTATCTTCCCAGTATTTTATGAATGTTATAGGGCTTGTGGCGCAATGGAAACGCATCAGACTACGAATCTGGGGATTGCAGGTTCGATCCCTGCCAAGCTCGTCTTTTTATTGACTAGATTACTTTACTTTAATCCCTTTCAACTTCTATAACCTTTATATTCTATTATATATATATTTCTTTATTTATATATATATATATATTTCTTTATTTATTTATTTATATATATCTTTATTTATATATCTATGTATGTATTTATTTCTATATTCCTTTATTTCTATATTTCTATATTTCTATATTCCTTTATTCCTTTATTCCTTTATTTAAAAAAAAACTCTCTATATAAAAACAAAAAGGTAGATTACCTGACGTTCCCATCTGTGTGAACATAATGGTACTGATCAGGCTCTAAGCATCTTTACTTCCGTGTTCGGATGGGAACGGGTGTATCCTACTTGATATGAACCTACCGTTATCCTACTTACTTATGACTATGACTATCATATATTTTCTTATATTATTATATTATTATATGACTATGTACTTTTATTATTATTCCTAGTCTGTTTATTTTATATCTTATCTTTCTTATGTCTTTTATATATCATATCTATATCTATATCTATATCATATCTATATCATTTATATAACTTATATCATTTATATGACTTATATCATTTATATAACTTATAACATTTATATAACTTATAACATTTATATAACTTATATATCCCTTTTTTTATCTTCCCAGTATTTTATGAATGTT
>NW_001858542.1:0-939 GCF_000209125.1 Entamoeba dispar SAW760
ATTAAGAGATAAGGATGATTAATAATAATTAATGCTACTATATAATGAGAGGAATAATAAAGAGAGAATATAGCATTTACGTTTGTTTAAATAATAAATTATGAGAGAATAGCACAGTTTGTCAATAAAATAATAAATAAAATAAGTATTCATAATATTTAGGGAGAATAATATAAGAGATAAACAGAATAAGTAATCTCATAGAAGAGATTAATTAAAGAAATAAGAAATGATTATTAAAAGAATTTAATATAATCATAATAGATATATGTTGTTAAGAATGAAAGAATTTAAAGAAATAAATATAAGACTGAATATAAAGAAAATTGTACTTGATCTAACTATATAAAAGTAATTAGATGACAGAACAGATTTAAATAATATAAGTTTGTTTTTTAGTATAATTAGTAAATAAAAAAGAAGTCAAAAGTAGGAGAATAAAGAAAGGAAAAATGGATATAAATACAAAAGAGAAGTAAGAATAAAGAATCCTTCCTTTTAAAAAGGAAGAAGAATAAAATATCTGGTTGATCCTGCCAGTATTATATGCTGATGTTAAAGATTAAGCCATGCATGTGTAAGTATAAAGACCAAGTAGGATGAAACTGCGGACGGCTCATTATAACAGTAATAGTTTCTTTGGTTAGTAAAGTACAAGGATAGCTTTGTGAATGATAAAGATAATACTTGAGACGATCCAATTTGTATTAGTACAAAGTGGCCAATTTATGTAAGTAAATTGAGAAATGACATTCTAAGTGAGTTAGGATGCCACGACAATTGTAGAACACACAGTGTTTAACAAGTAACCAATGAGAATTTCTGATCTATCAATCAGTTGGTAGTATCGAGGACTACCAAGATTATACGGATACGAGGATTGGGGTCGACATCGAGAGGGAGCTTTACAGATGGCTACACTTCTAGAGCAGCAGCGCG
>NW_001858541.1:0-966 GCF_000209125.1 Entamoeba dispar SAW760
AATATCAGAGTGTATCCACCATCACATGTCCACCAACAGAATATATCTGTATAAAAAAATCCAAAGTATTCATCAACACTATCTTCAAATGAAAGAAGGAAACACTCCCACATCTTTGTATATTACATAATAACACAATAAGTTTGTATGAAGAAAGATTTGATGAAGGGAAATTTAGTATTGAAATAATTAAAGAAATCAAAGTTAAATCACCAATATCTATTATTTGCTGTGATACAATCATTTTAACACAATATAATAATCAAATTAAAGTTAATCAAGGGAATAGAGAGAAAGAAATAATAAATAATACACCAATAGAAGAAATTCAGAATAATGATAAAATGATAGTAATACTCACAATGAATAGATTCAAAAGTATAGACATTCCAACAGAAGAAGAAATGATAGATGAGATAGAAAATGAAGAAGAACAAATAAAGATATGCATTGAAAGAAAAGGAACAATGAAAAGAAAAGGAAAAGAAATCATAAGTAAAATGGCAAAAGAAGGAAAAGATTGTTGGGAATATGCAAAAGAATTAGAATGTGTTGATACATTAATTGAATCCACTCCTGATGAACAAAAAGAAATAATAATGAATAAAATAATTTCAGAAATAAATGAGAAAGGAAAGAAAATTGAAATAAATAAGAAAAATGCATGGGAAATATTTGTGATGGGATTGAAAAATAAAGATAGTACAATAAGTGAAAGAATAATAGGATGTTATTCAAATATATTAGATATTGCATCTGTGATCAGTATATGTATTGAATATTCAAGATATTCTACTATTTTCACAATGTATAGGTCATTAGGGAAAAAGACAATTGAAGCATTTCGCATTGTTTCACATAACATTCTCAAACATGGAATCACACCAACAAGTTTAATTGAAGAAAGCATGAAGAACAATATTGAAATGCTTATCACAAATGCAGAAAGATGTAATGCAGAAGGAG
>NW_001858540.1:0-951 GCF_000209125.1 Entamoeba dispar SAW760
CAATACTAAGAAGAGGAAAAAACATCTTAGAACTGAAGAGGAGAAAGGTTCCTAAACAACATTACTTGGATTAGGGTGAATCGATCCTAAATTACAGATGGAAATCCTTAAGAAATATATAAGTGACATATAGTCAATATAAGGATTGAAAGGGAATAAGATTAATAGTTCTTAATCAAGAGAATTAATGATTAAATCTTAGAAATAAGATTAAATCGAATAAAATGGTAACATATCATGAACTTTAAAATGGAGTGTGAAAATCTACGGAAGAGTTCTCTTTTCTTCTTAACAAAAGTAAACTCCACTGAAATGAATCAATCAGAGAAGTGGAATTTATTGGCTTTGTAAGAAATTCAACATATGATTGAATTGTGGTATTTTTGCAGTCTTCATAAAAATTAAAGGGAATCTTAGCATAAAGCTAATTAAAGAATTCTTTTGCTCGTACTAATAACCGCAACAGGTCTCCAAGAAGCAAAATCTTTAGTTAAATAGAATAACGCAGGTAAGGGAAGTCGGCAACATAGCTCTGTAAGTTAGCAAGAAAGAGTAGCTCTGGTGATTTCCTTGTAAAAGGATTAAAATCGAATCAGAACTTTAAAGGTTAGGGGAATCCGACTGTTTAATAAAAACATAGCATTCTGATAAATCTAAAAGGTTCATTACAGAATGTGATTTCTGCCCAGTGCTCTGAATGTCAAGGTAATGAAATTTACTTAAGCGCGGGTTAACGGCGGGAGTAACTATGACTCTCTTAAGGTAGCCAAATGCCTCGTCATCTAATTAGTGACGCGCATGAATGGATCACCGTGATTCCCACTGTCCCTATCTGCAATCTAGTGAAACCACAGTCAAGGGAACGGGCTTGATTGGAACGGCGGGGAAAGAAGACCCTGTTGAGCTTGACTCTAATTTATCATGTGAATCGATTTTTGGTATAGCTAGTGG
>NW_001858539.1:0-906 GCF_000209125.1 Entamoeba dispar SAW760
AGCTACTAATAACTTTGAATGAAGAAATAAATTATGATATTTTCATTTAATTTAAGTAGTACTGTTTTATTTTATAGAAATATATGGTACTGTGAAAAATAATCAAATTATCTACTCTATTTGTTTTGAGTTATTTTAAATAGGTAAATTGTCATAATGAGAAGATGTTAATAAAACCGTTATTTTAAACACTTTCATTTTCTACAAATTAATGTTTTAAACTTTATAACACGAGTGAATAAATTTTTCATTTTCACTATATCTTATTATGTTGTTATTTTAATAAATTATTTGAAATAAAGATTTATTATTTATGTATTTATTACTCTTTTTGGTAGTTATACTTGAGAATATTTTCAGTTATTATAATGAAAAATAATGAAAATATAATAAAAAAGAATAAAAACATTTCAATTAACATAACCAATAGAATGAATGATTATAAATTAATAAATTATATTTTGATTTTATTGTCTTTATTATACTAGCGTATTAATGTATTAATACCATTTAATATATAACCAAGTATAACTTCTCATTCTTGACACCTTTTTTGATACATTTATATTTTTATTTTCTTCTTCATTTTCTTTTTGGCTTGCTATTTTTATTTATTGGTTATTTGTTCTTCAACAAGATATTATAATATTATCTATATATTTAAAATATGAAATTAAACATTTATTCTTATTATATTAACACATTATCATTCTATCATTCTATTAGATTATTTATTTTCTTCTCTTCTTATTATAATTTCTCTTGTTTTTCTTCTTTTATTTCATTTTAAACGTTATAATATTCATTAATTAACGAATTACTATTACTCACTATCACATCTTGTTATCATCATATTAGTCATATTTTCTATTTCATTTCTTCTTGTTTGTTATTATTATTTCTTTT
>NW_001858538.1:0-768 GCF_000209125.1 Entamoeba dispar SAW760
TTAAAAGACAAGAAAATATAAGAAAGAGTCTTTATTTCTGTTTAGGATCAATTCTTGTTATTGGTCTTGAATTTTTTATGTTATTAATGAGTGACTATTCTTCCTTTTTCAATACAAGTTTGTTATTTTATTGTATTTCATTGATTTCTTCTTATAATTAATATTAACTTCATTAGCATTTACATCTGAAATTATTATTTTTGGTATTAATGGATATTTCTTTGCTATGTTTTATGGATTTGTTCCTACTTTTGCAAACACTTTCAATGAGGTTATCATCGGTCCTGATAACCAAGATGACACTACAAAACCAATCCTTCTTGGTATGAAATAATTAAATTTTTTTCCTCTTTTTTTTTACTTAACTCAGTTGTATAAGTATAACGCTTATCCATTAAATCATCTGCAAATAAATCAATTCAACCCATGATAAACAAAAATTATATCATCATTTGAACTATAAAAATATTCAAATTATATCAAAAATATAAGACATTTTCATTTGAAGATATTTAGAATGATTAATAGATTATTAATCCAAAAAAAATAATTATTCATTTACTCTTTTCTTCACTAAATATTTTTATTATTCCTTTTATATATTCAAAACATAAAAACTATAATAAATTAAATAATCATTCTATATTCATTTATATCTGATTATATTTTATATCATTTTATGGTAAATTGTTCTGAATTATAAATGATTCAGAAATGATATTTGATTCAATGTAAGTATACATTTTATATATGTATATATGTATATAT
>NW_001858537.1:0-892 GCF_000209125.1 Entamoeba dispar SAW760
TGAGATTTCGATTAAATAATTCGAAAATTCAAAATAGTTTTGGGTCTCAAAAAACCCACGAGAAACAAAACTATTTTGAGTAGTATTTAATTATGTTAAGCATTCTTAAAATAAATTATAAACATATTTACAGCTTCATTAAATAAAACCATAAACATACATTACCATAAAAGCATTAAGAGAATAAGGATGATTAATAATAATTAATGCTACTATATAATGAGAGGAATAATAAAGAGAGAATATAGCATTTACGTTTGTTTAAATAATAAATTATGAGAGAATAGCACAGTTTGTCAATAAAATAATAAATAAAATAAGTATTCATAATATTTAGGGAGAATAATATAAGAGATAAACAGAATAAGTAATCTCATAGAAGAGATTAATTAAAGAAATAAGAAATGATTATTAAAAGAATTTAATATAATCATAATAGATATATGTTGTTAAGAATGAAAGAATTTAAAGAAATAAATATAAGACTGAATATAAAGAAAATTGTACTTGATCTAACTATATAAAAGTAATTAGATGACAGAACAGATTTAAATAATATAAGTTTGTTTTTTAGTATAATTAGTAAATAAAAAAGAAGTCAAAAGTAGGAGAATAAAGAAAGGAAAAATGGATATAAATACAAAAGAGAAGTAAGAATAAAGAATCCTTCCTTTTAAAAAGGAAGAAGAATAAAATATCTGGTTGATCCTGCCAGTATTATATGCTGATGTTAAAGATTAAGCCATGCATGTGTAAGTATAAAGACCAAGTAGGATGAAACTGCGGACGGCTCATTATAACAGTAATAGTTTCTTTGGTTAGTAAAGTACAAGGATAGCTTTGTGAATGATAAAGATAATACTTGAGACGATCCAATTTGTATTAGTACAAA